>NW_028186206.1:512831-549416 GCF_003343005.1 Rhea americana
GAAGAAGCTTGTGCCAGTTCACCCAGCTTCGCCTTTTTTTTTCTTTTTGTTTTTTGGGTTTTTTTTTGGACCCAGGGGTAATAGGGAAGAACTAAGCTAAAAGTTCAGATTTATCAAACATGCTTCCATATTTCCATATTTCTAAGGATATTTTGTCAACTGTTTACAGATGTGAGGATAAGGGGTTACAGAATCTCAGGCATGAAATTCTCTTCTGAGCTCCTTGAAATTATGGCAATAAGGCTGGATTAAGGTTGGACATTTTACTCTGCCAGAGGAAATTATTGTCATATTATGTGACCAGAAGTAAGTACTCTACCCATTCGTGCTAAAGAGGGACAATAGCCCTTTTGGCCTCCCTAGTAAGTTCTTAGGTAATAGACAATTTCTTCTTCTTCTCTGTCACCACAGGATGTGACTTGAGCTGTTGAATTTTAAACTTGCTCTGATGCATGAGTCTGGTACAAGTTCTGCCTTTAGCCCTCTTTGAGTATTAGCAACAGCTAATGAAATTATTTTGAGGCTGTCATTCTTGATCTTGGTATTTCCCCTGACCATCTTCTTGTGTTACTGATCTGCACTGAAGCAATTTCCTTTGCTCCCAAGGACTGAGGCTGTGGCTTTGTAGTTATAAGGCTATGTCGCTATAAGGCTATCCAGGAAGGGCCTGAAGGCTCAGTCAAAGCATAATCAACGGGGGACTAATCTTTAGCACCCTGAGAAAAGGAGAAGCCAAAATTAATCTTCAAACTGAGTTTCCTTCTGTAACAGAGAGAGCCGTTGGGGAGATTACACGTGGTTGCTGAGGGAGTTTCGCTAAATTCTATCCAAGCTTTCCTTTGAGCACATCCTCTCTGCAGCTAGCYGGGCCCCATGAACTTGGAGGTCATTTTGAAAGAAGTTCAGCTGGAACCAGTGCTCGCAGAAAGCTGGTTTCAAGACAATTGCTGACACATACAAAATCACAGTGTTCAGTTCAACTAATGCAAAGTAAAGCTGAGAAACACAGCAAGACACATGGAACTGTTAGTCTAGGTGGACTATGGAGATCTTCCACTTTCAGACTTTCTATTTCCCTGTCACCTGCACATGGAAGCAGTAGCTGCTTTCCTCGGTGAGGAGTCCAGTCCTGTAGAAGGAGTTAGGTATACCTACATCAAACCTCTTGGGGAACTCAGGCAAGGGAACAAGTTCTTTCTGAATGCCAGAATGAGCTGAAATGCTGAAGCACTTAGGGACATGCAGGCAAGCAGCTCATTCTGCTATCTTATGGGATATGTAAAGTGAAGACTGCAGAAAATGAAGATTAGATTATTTTTTGATTATTTAAGCTGTAGTTCAGCATAAGCTTTAAAGAATGCAGCTTTGGATTTCACTGTCGTTTCAGTCATGTAAGCCCCTTTTTGGAGTTACTCCTTAGGATTCTCCAAGGAGCCAGGCTACAGGGTGCCCTAGGAAAGTTAATGCCTGAAACAGAAATTGCCTTGGATAACAGAATTATTGTAGTGCCTTTTTTAGATGCAGGAAGTAAACTGCTGCATCATCAAAAATACATGATGAACATGCTCAGGTATGGGATGACAGTGAGAATAGATTGTAGTGTGATATGAAAAGATTACTATCATCAGAGAGTAAGAAAAAATGATAATTAAATCCATGGCAACAGGTGATATGCTTGCACATTTCAGTTTTCCTAGAATTTTTATGCAAATAGAGGCAGAAATTTCCCAAAGCAGCAATAGAGAATCTCCTCAGTAGAGATACTCCCTGATAAATGCTGTGTGCGCCACTGCATACATGGTACTCCCATTACTTATCTCTGAGCTCCTTGTGTACTCTGGTGCTTAATGCCAGAGCAAAACTGCTTGCCTTAATGTTCTAGATGAAGAAAGTTCTCTCCTGCAGCTACTCATCCTCTGCTTCATGCCAACATAATCTGCTATATCATGAATCCTTTAGAAACAAATCTTTGATTCTGCCCAAGCAGCTACTGCCAGTCCCTCCAGCTCAGAAATGCATCTCTGGAAGCCTGGATTAGCTGCAACAGTGTTCTGAGGACATCCTGACGTACCCATGGACAAAGACAGTGGAAATCATACAGTATCCAAGAAGAACTTGCTGCAGGTGACTAGAGAAATCTGGAAGCTTCTTTTTAGATGGACCCACAGATAGAAATAAATGTTTTGGAACTTATTTTACAGGACAGAAACTGCTAAACAAGTTGTAAATTCCAGAGTCGGAAAGATGAGTAATAGACTATGATCCCTCTTTAGGGAATGGAAAAAAAAAAGGCAGGCCTGCCTTCCTTCCTGCATGATATGCCACATTTCTATAAATTATTATTAATAAATTTCTCCAAACTCTGCTCTGCTTTCATTAGAAGTCATTCCAATTTTGACTCTGAAAATTAGACTGACACACTATCACACTCATAAAAGGTAATAGTCACTATAAAAGCTAGGCCCCGGATTAAATTGCTCTATCTGTATCATTAATTGCCTCTTATTTAGGAATAAGATGCAGATTTAAGATGGGAAAAATGTTCTGGACTAGTGATCTATGACATGACCTTTGCCCAGGCAATGCACTGTTCTGTGCACCTCTCCAACAACATTGCAAGTCCCATGTTTTTTGCTGGACTGAACCAGCCAGGACCTATGTCAGTGGCATGTCTGGCTTTGTTCTGTGACAAAGCACAATAAAAGCAGTGGCACATACAAATATCATGTCGGCTAGTTATTGCAAACTGGATGCAGCAGAAATATGAGTTGGTGCAGCTTTTACTGGCCTAATAGAATTGGTTATTTTTTGTCAGGCTTTCCTTAAAAAGGTGGATGGTTACTTATCCTTGCTATATTGGAACATATACCTAGAATGTATTTGGATGCAGGACTTTGGTCCCAGCCAACTTCTAATCGTTACAAGTAGGCCATATAGAAAAGCATGGAAAATATGGAAAATATCTACAGTTACGTGGTACAGTTATGGATCTTTCTGAGAGGAGTCCAAGGCACTTTAAAAAGTTCTTACAAAAGAAAAAAAGACAGTTTAATAGTCTTGCCTTCTGCCTACTCTTACACTGGCGCACCTCCAGACGTCACTTAAAACAATGGAGCTAGCTGCGATTAAAGATTCTGCACTAGCTGTGATTAAAGATTCTGCACACACACACACGTGTGCACACACACGTGCGTACGCACACACACAAACAGATTACACAGCAGTGCAACAAGAGCAAAGATGATTTGAAATGGACTGCTTACTCAAAAGGAGCTACTTCTTGGAAGGGAGATGGCTGTGCTAGTTAATCAGGGCTGTGGAAATAGATGTCTCTATTGTAGCCTGTTATTTATTTTGCATCAAGAAAGTAACAGTACCTGGTAAAGTTCAAGAAGAAAATACAACATTGAAAATTGCTTTTCTAGAACGAAAGAGATCAGATTTATGGAGGAGATTGCTCTAAAAATCTGCTGCAATATAACAGTGGGGTGAAGGGAGAAAGGAGTGTGTGTGTAATATCACTGACTGCACTGCTGACAGGGCAGTTGTTCTGGAAGAAATAACTTTTACAATGCACCTTAAAAAAAAAAGAAAAAGGAAAAAAAAAAAAAGCATCTCCTAAGACTAGACTGGTTGATTATAAGATTTTGAACACATAAATAGAGAAGAAAATTTCCTCTGTCTACAAAAACAGGACATAAAGCAAAAAACAAAGGGAAGCCTCTGTTTAAAAATTAAATAATGAGTCTCAGGATTGAGCCTCAGGTAGTCTGCATGACAGTGCTGTGTTAATGAAAAGCACTAGGTCTCTCATAACTATTGGGTCTTCCAAAAGAACAGGCTATGGATTACAGGGGTTTGTTCCTAAGGTGAAAATTGGTATTTGAAGGCTCTTCCTGGCTGAGTTGGAAAACATGAACAAAAGGCAATAGATCAGATATCAGTTGTGCTCAACAGCTGGCTATGTTGAGAATCCCTCACTTGGGTACAAGTACTACTGAGCAGAAGTTATTTTTTGAATCTAGAACTTTAAATCATCATAGGTAAAATAGTATGAATTCAATATATGTAATCTTCTGAGTCATGTTGAGATCTTTTTTTTATAACTGAAATATATATGTGTTTTTTCAATATATAAAAATGGTTTAGTGTGTCTGATTAATGATGTTTTGAAATTAATATTTTCATTTTAACATTACAAAACTTGAGCTGTGTCAAATATGAGAATGAAATGAAGTATATTTCAAACAAAACTAGAGCTGCTTTTTTAGGAAAAGATGAAGTACTAGAAGGGGTTTCTTTGACACTGAACCACGTGTTGGAATCAGCAGTTGAAGTCCTGCACTCTTTAAATGCTGATGGCCAAGATGTTCCTGTAAATATTTCAGTAGGYCTGGGGGAAAAAAGGGAAAACTGTTTAGCAGGAGAGTTGATAAGTTCTGTCCTTGGTTGCATTCCAGGGATACTTTTTTCTCATCAGAGGGAAAAACTATGCTACAAAACTAAGAGATTCTTTATGAAATATGAAACTCAAGTACAGATCCAGGCACTGAGTCAGGTAGAGTGGAGGACGGCAGTGAATCTCTCAAATTCCTGTGGGAGCTGTTGTCCTTTGCTGAAATAAATATGCATGGAAGTGGAGCTGGAAGTGAGGCCTCGATCTGCTGAGCTTATGTGAATGCCATAGAGCAATACCTATAAAGGAATAAATACAGCTCTACCTACATCTCCTGCGGGTTTGGTCAGAAAATCTGTTTTGGTCCTGGAAAACCTGAAATAAAATACCCTTTCCTACAAATGTGTATAAACATTAGCGTAATCAACAAATATATGTTGTCCAACTGTACATTTTACATAGCAATCATGTGAAAGTCTGGTAGTTTCTTATGTTCTCTGTTAGTTGTTGCTTATAAAGTTCCAGAGGACAGTAACTCAGTGGCCAGGTTTTGAACTATTGAAATTATTGGGACATCTAGACCTGGGCACATATTTTTTTTTTATTTAACTGCTTATTGATAAAAAAAAAGCAAGCAAAAAAAAAAAAAAAAAAAAAACCCATTACTTAATGGTGTCAGATGAAGAAAACAGCTATAGATGATTTTTTCTGAGGTTTTATGTTTTTTCTTTCCTTCTAATGATTCATTTTAACATTTGTATTAAAAAGTTCCAGTTTATCATTTATGGTTTTTTTAATTGTCTATGTAAAATAAAGATGAATTCATTCATAAAAATTCTTTCTAAATCCTACTGAAATTTCAGGTTTGCCAGCACACCTAGAGAGTAAATTTCAAGTCATATGTTTCAATGAGAACATGAATTAACCATGTACTGAGCACATCCTTCTTACTATGTTCCTCTCTGTTATGTTTTCAAAACTGAAAATTATTCCTGGCTTGATACCAACAAAAATATGCTCTCTCTTATTATTATAATAAAAAAGAAATGGAAGACCATAATTCAGTATAAGCTTCTGTTTCAATAGAATCAAAAGAAGAAATAATTACTCAGATCTTTTTTGCTCTTCACTTTACTCTTGCTTTTCAACAAGGACCATAACCTTGAAAATATGTCATCTACACATGATAGAGAATAGCTCAAGGAATATGAATCTAACCTAGAGATCTTCCAGTATTGTATAGAGAGAAGAAAATCCAAGGTTAAACACTCAAAGATTAACAGAGAAAGCTGAGAAAAAAAAGGAGAGGAAATCAAGAAGAAGAACGTTTATGAAATTTAAATTGAAAATAGTATTTAATTCTTTTTTATAGGTCAGCAACAATTAAGGCCTCAATTAGAGACATGCCTAACTCCTAGGATGTCTGAAATTTGATTGGAAATTTGTATGTCACAAGCAGTTCTTAAATTTGTTATAGACAGAAATAAAAGCTACAGCCAGTACATTCCCAAACTCACCTGGGTACATTCATTGCCGTGAACAATTCAGTTATTAGATTTAACCCTTTTCTTCTGTTTGTAAATCACACAAGGCTGTAGTATTCTTACAGGTTTGTCTGCTGTTCATATGGCTCAACAAAAGCTACCATATGTGCAAAAAACACAGATGGCCTCTGAGGAAGCAGAGGGCAGTGGCAGCACAACAACAAAAAAGCAGTCTTGGGATGCTCGACTCTATGACTCCCACATGTCTGGTTGCATTCAATACCTTCCTGTAGTTTTGATGGCTGACAGTGAGAGTTCAGCACATATTTACACCTCAGACAAAGGCGCATACAAAGCTGCAGAAGTATTCAGATGCTTTGGGCAAAGAGGTTTGGGCTGCATGTCATTCTTAAGATAGAGTTGAAAAAATACGAGATGAGCACAAAACTATCACATAAGAGGAGTGGACATAGCTTGAACAAGGATCCTATGTTACTTCTGGGAGGAGATCTTCAGAAAGGAATTTAAAAGATGCTATTTGAAAGAGATTTGCAATTTTTAGCTAGAAATCTGCCTCTGGGTTGCTTGAATCTTCATATTTTCACCACTATAGGACTTTGTGCAGGGAACATACAGCTGTACAAGACCTATGGATGTTGATTCAAGTCAGTGGGGATGATCTCAGCTTTTCAGTTCCATTTTCCCATTCTGCAGCAAGAACCATATTAGAAGGCACAACATCTAAAATAAAATAAATAAAAAAAGTATTGTCACCTAAATGCAGTGCCCTGTTTCGCACACTTACAGATCGTCTCATTTTCTCATTAGTGTAAGCTAGAAGTGCCAGTCARGGTGGTGAACTTAATCTGTATAGAAGGAGGAAGAGGCCTAGTATCAAGTGGTGAGAAAAATATTTGGAGTCAACACTTGCTTTTGCTTTCAATGAATCTCCAAATATTTATTAACTTGCTACTTTTTTTGGTGAAACTTTTACCCCTCTCTGCCTTGCCCCTCCATTCACTGAGGTCACGGATAGTGCCTTAGATGTCATTTCCTTCTTCCCTCCCGCAATCATTTTCTCTACATTTGGAGTTATGATGTCACCCTTCTGCAAAAAATCTTCCCTTGATGGCAGAATCAACGAGCTGGATCTAATCCAGGATTGAAATCCCTCACTGCCTACCAAACCTAAGAGCATAGATGAATTAACAAAACATCCTTGGACAACTTCTTGCCGTAGTTTATGACTGCCCACTAAAGAAAAATAGGTGTCCTTTGCTTGACCGTGGACTAAGGGCAGGTCCATTAAAAGCCAGTAGTACAGAGCAACTTACTCAGTTGTCCTCATCTCCAGTCTGTGTTTAATTATGACAGTATTTTGGACAGCTTTGTTAATCCCATTAATTAGACTCAGTGCCTTCTGGCACCCTCCTGGACCCAAAGCAGTCCATGGAGGAGAACTCCCGAGAACTGCCTGCAGTTTTCTTTCCTGTGTAGCACTCTGCTTTTGCAGATCAGCAATTCTGAGGCCAAAGAAGAGGATATGGAATTATGTTTTGTTTTTGACTTCAGTTTTCTTCATGCAGTTGTTCCACCTTGGTATTATTAGGGTTGCTTTTTTCCAAAAGGAGGTATGAGCATGCTAATGTCTATACTGTGCTGACAAATGGTTAAATATTTGTATGCCACCTGAGACTGTTCCATCACAAAATTAACCCTTGATATTAAATCTGTTCCCTTTCTCCTCATCTATGAGGGTACAGTGGTGGTGAGCTCAAAAGATCAGAGATTGTCATAGCACTGGAATGACATTGGATATGGCATACGCTCAGTTCCTAAGTGTCTAAACATTTCTGACCATTCAAAATATTATAGGTTTCAGTCTTTATAGACATCACTGAGAAGCATTTTTGTGAAAGACCTCATCCTTGTCTAAGAGCAGTAGTCCTCAAACTTTGATTTCACTGAAGATTACTTTACAAGCCTTCCTCACTCACCCTGCTTGGCTGGGAAAAACGTTTATATGGAGGTTCTCAAGGCTTAGGGTGTCCCTGCATGCCCACAAGGTGCTCCCCAGATGTCACCCCACAACACTGTGAAGGAGCAATAATGTAGCAGCTGGTTTATAGGGAGCAGAAGCAGATGAGGTAGCAGACCATGCATGGTGCAGAGAGCCGCAGCTGGCAGGAGAGGCTGGACCGGATGAGCATGTAGCYTCCTCGGCCTCTTTTCTCCTCAGCACCGTTCAAACCTGGCGAGAACCCCCGACACACACACACCCTCCACAGCATCCTTGTCCTGCACCAGAACCTCTCCCCGGTTTGGTGTCCTCACTTGCCGGTGGAGGTGCACCCCATCTGCTGCCCTGCCACTCTGAGGCTGCCAGCAGATCCTCCTCTTCAGCAGTGCAATGGGTTTTGCAGCTGAGGTTAAAAGATAGTCTCTCTGAGCCAGTCAGTGGAGACATACTAGAGGCTTGCTAGATCCAATAACTTTTGCGTATCAGCAAAATACTAGKKTTTTTWTWATTATTATTTTYAGCTGTTATGAGAGCATTTGTCTTCCACAGTTGCAAAAAACAATCAGATTTATAGCCTAACACTGACTAACACTTGGTGAAAGTTTTTAGCTAAAATACTTTTTGGAGAAAATTGAGTGATCAACAAAGTATATCAACTATTCCTGTTGAATTTATTGAATTGTTTGTGACACAAAAGGCTTCAAATAATGCCCCCTACAAAATGTGCTGATACATAGAGAAAATTGGGTAGTAATATTTTCTCATTCAAAATAGTATTTCATTTAGAGACTAACAAACTTATTTTAAAAACAAAGATACAATTTAAACAAAGCATTTTGCTTTAAGTCAAATGGAACAAGTAATCTGACCCAAGATAATTTCATTTCTTTTAAAAGTGTTTCCTTTAGGTTCAACCCAAAATTATTTTTTCTTTACTTTTCAGAATTACCAGGAAAACCAAAAGATTCGCTATTTACACAGCTGCTTTTCTGACACATATGCCCCAGTCTCATGGCTACATTTCTTATTCCTGGCTGGGCTTCCAAAGTACATTCCATTAGTTAATAGGAATAACATGGGTCAGTTCAGGCTTGAGGTAAATGGGTAGTGGTTAGTGGATTTTTTGCTCACTTTTACTAGGTCTGATTTGATTCTATTTTGTTACTTTATCAGTTYTTCATCAAGATAACATTTTAGTTGGGAATCCATTTGTCTTTGATTTGGCTGGAAGTGGGATTCAGGATTCTAATAAGGAAAGATACTAATACAGCTTTTCCTCCTTCAGAAGGTTTTGGTTACTACCTTACTACTCTAATTAATTATTTTATTAGTATTCTGGTTTCTGTGTCCCTGGCAGAGTCTGTCTTATTCGGATTTCATGTCCTTGGTTTTGGAAATCCACTGAATAAAGCTGTTGAGCTGCCCTGAGGTTTGCTCACAAAGTTTCTCACTGTGTTTTGGTAAGATATTTCAGTTTACATTTCTCAGTTTTAGAATTTACTTCCGCTGAAATTGTGAAGTTGGCTTGCTTTAATAGGATTTAATCTTAAATTAAAAAGAAAATCCTCAAAGTTTGCTTTAACATTTAATCAATTTCACACCAAAAATYTCTTCCTCTTAGCATCCCACACCTGTCCAAAATTGACTGCTTTTTCTCTTTTGCATTTTCCCATTCTGTGTTCTCTGGACACTAACCTACATTACAGTAATCACGACCTGTCATTACTCTACTCTCCTCCTCTGCCTTTGTTTCACCATTTTTTCTTCAGTCATCCATTCAACATATTTGTCCAACACCATTTTTTCTTTCCTCTCTCATTGGAGGCTTTCCCTGGTTTGAGTTTCTGAACYAGCTTCCCATGCTTCCCCCTGCTCCTAACCTCTTTAGATCTTTCATGGGCTGTTATTTCTACATTTCCTCTCTTGTCCTCATGCTAATATGCTCTCTAGTGCCTTTACTCCTTACTTTTTTACTCAAATCCTTTATACAGAAGCTGTTTAACATTTCCTTTTCTTCCTTCACCAATACTTTTTTTTATACTTGTAACACGCTCCAGATCTATATATAGTGGCATCAGCCTCACTTCATACAAAGATTAGTACAACCACTCCTTACATRAGCAATTCTAATAACAACCACTAGATCCTAGTCTGCCTTTGTTCACTCTGCTGCGGTTACTTGTCCTTTTAGCCTTTTCTGCCCCTCCAGTTATTTTATTGAGATTGGAGGTCTGACCGGGACAGTTGGTTCCTAAGCACTGAAAAGACATTTATAATAATAYTTTCAGTTTAGCTTTCAGATATCCTCCTTGTGTCTCATAAGAAACCTGGTTTTTACTTTCTGCCTCAAKGGAACACTTAGCAAAAGAATCCCTGCTCCCACTAAGAGTCCATACCCCTAATGTTTAGCTAGAATGAACCCTTGATTTCTAGCAGAAGGAATTTTACATACAAGGTGGAAATGGGGCCATAAAGTAATGTTAGAACCCACGGTAAAGGGATGCAAGTAGTGAAGCTTAACAGTGGCTTCATCGTGGCTGATGTGGTATAAATTGCTGTCATCTACCATGTGACCAGACAAAGGAGAAACTCTTGATATCACATGGAAAAAAGAAGAAAGAAAAAAAGAGGATATCACCACGCTATAGCTTCCATCTGTTCKGACATGGAAGGAGCTCTTGGCATGACATTTAGAACAAATATGATATTTGTTTATCCAAAACAGAGACTATCGAATTCTGCAGCCCGTTCCTCAGGCACATTTCTCCCCAAGAGCGCCTGAGCGGCAGGATTCCGCTCCGAAGGTGACCTCATTTTGAAAGCTGAATCCAAATGCATACAGAAATATTTGTTTATTGAAATGTGTTGTAGCAGTTTTCAAAAAGTGACCTAGTGAGACTTGCAGCAGAAGAAAAATCTATTTTAGTTACTGCTCAGCTTAGAATATTATGCATCAACCTAGGGCTTCTTCTATTAAGGCTCTCAAACTGTTTTAAGGAAAAGCAGAATGAATAAAATTTATATTACTCCTACAGAGCAAGTTTTCGCTCTCGGTTGTATTAGAATAAACTCAGAGTAAATCTAATGAAGTCAACGGTTTTCTGATAGTGGAAAAGCAAACAAATTGAGCTCTGAAGCTTCTCATGTTTTAGTTGCTGAATGTTTTCATACTCTACTGGCAAATGGACAGTGACAGGATGTACAGGTTTTGGGAGCCCTTTGGCAGGCACCACGAAGCCTTATTAAATCCCATGACAATACAGCCCATTTGCAAATGTTAGTAGAACCAGACATCCTAACCAAAAACGGTGGTTCCTCTAACTGATTTGTTTTTATCATATGCTTATGAGTTTACTTATTAAATTGTAAGGAAAATAGGTATCCTGGATTTTTTCTTGAGGAAAATTGGAGCTGAATKAGATTTTTTTCCACTAAAATTCAAAAAGGGTGAAGAACTTTAAATAGAAACTAAATTCTTTTCCTTCCTCCTCAAGCATGGACTCAAGCTCTCCTCAAACTCCCATAATACCAAGGATCATGTTTTTTTTAGTCAGTCAGAACAGATCATTTTCTTTTGGAGATAAGCTTTCAACTTTGCATTAATTTACTTACATTATTTATTAGTGACCTCTATAATAGCTGAAAGAATACAGAGAGTCATTTGTCATATTTAATTTCATTTGTGCTTAATGAATAGAGGGCCAAATYCAAAAAGGACTTGAGCAACCTAAATGCATCTGCTGGAAAAGCCAGGCTCAAATCTGTTTGCGATTCTGAAAGTGTCCTCTGAGGTGTCACCATCATGAAGTCACCTCCACCTAGGTTTCAGAAAGCCCTAGCTGCTAGGTCTGCACCTCTGCCTGATCCCAAGACCAGACCAGCCCTGTGCAGGCTCAGCAATGGATTATGTTGGATGAAAAGCCAGCAACTCTGCAGAGCCGTGTAGAGGCTTCAGCAGAGTAGCAGTAATGTATTCCCAAGTGCAYTCAGTGCACAAGTCTATCAGCTGGAGAAACTGCTTGCAATTCTTTCTTAAGAGTCTGAAAGGACTTGGCCATAGGCACGCTCATCCCTCTTTCTGAGCTGTGCAAAGAGGGCCGGAGAACTGGTAGGCAAGAAATAAGTGTGAACATGACTGAATCCAAATGGTTGTTACTGGTACAGGAGAAGGTTACTGGGCCCGGGTTTCATCTCAATGCATAAAAAAAGAAAAAAAARCTTGAATAGCTCAGAACTCTCCCTATAGGTTTGTCTCTGATGTCCCCACAGTAATAAACTTGTTTTCTCCTCACTCATGTGATTTCAGGTGTCCCCACCTACAGTGTCTGTTTCTTCCTCCTGGCTCTGCTGAGCTACGTGTTCAYTGCAAACTGTGTATGCATTGAGCTGCTGCCCAGGAAACCGCTCCCAGATGGCTACTGGCAAATTAAAGGGAATATAAATTTCCAATCCAACAACACTGACTAGGAAGAGACCCAAAGTGCAGCCTCAGTTATCTTCAAGGCTCATTTCTTCTCCCAGTGTTGGCTGAAGTTGGTCAACAAGTTACTGAATTACTCAGAAGTTACTGAAGAAGGGAAAACAATTTGCTTACCTGTGGTTGTATAAACCCTCTTTCTTCACCAAACTCCAGCCAAACAATGCCAAAGCCCTTGTGTTCAGCAAGATCTCTTTTTTAGGTTATTACTTGAGACAACAAAGCATAACTAATGGTCTCCATCACAACTAAACATGTCCCCAGCTCCATGGTTCATTCCAGTTCTGTACCCCTTGATGTGGTCCTTCCCCTCGCAGYCATCTTTCCTTCTGTTTCTCCAAGTAATATTAGAATCAAGACTCAAGAGCAGGAGAGGGAATTACCAACATTAACTCTTGTTAGCATATCTGGGCATCAGCTTATCACCTGCTGTTAGTGTACTGAAACACAGAATAAAGCTGCATTTCTGTAAAAGGCATTGGGTGCAAAATTGGGCAGAAGAGTGTCAGATTGCAGTTATCCCATTCTTTCACACAAAATGTGAAATAACATGTTAACTGCCTTCTGGGCATACAGTAACCATCCATTAAAATAATCACCATATGGCTCTTTCTGGGAGATGGTAACTTTCATGTTATTTCACAATCCGTTCAGATGAACAATTTCACAATGGACCCTACAGGGCCTTGAAAGGATTTTATCAGGTTACTGGATTAAGGCTTTGATAGAGATTGAGGAAAAAGCAGGTGGAAATAACGGCTCACACAGTGCCTCTGCAGAGTGATTACTGGTCTATATTCTCTGTTCAAATGGGAAAAAGAAATCCCTTGAAATAAAAAGTCTGGCTGCTGCTGATTAGCTGACAAGAACAAAATTGAACACTATGTGCATAAAACTCTATGTATGCTACCAACTGATCCATCATGTCAGGAATTTATTTTCTTATGGTAGCATGGGCTTGGAGAGGAATCCATTAAGGACCACATAAATTAATAGCAGAGAAGAGATGCATCCCCTACCTTGCATGATTTTCTGTATACATGGTTTACAARTCTAGTTTGAGGGGTGAGTTTGGGGGGTATTTTTATCCCTCATTCACTAACCTTATAGCAGTATATAGTCAGGGCCCAAATTATTCTGCCTTGTGCTGCTGTGAGAACGTAAGTTTGGGTTTTCTAACTAGAAGGATATTGCAAAGAGAATTTTCTGTATGGAGCAGATACCTCTAAATCTCTAAGGGGCTGCAGTCATATCTGGAGCTTGTAACAAGGACTAAGGGTGCAATAAATTGGAGTCAAACTCTGCTTAAAATTCATCTAAAATATCATGTCAGCAATTTCCCCCCCTGTTTTAAATAGCCTATATCAGCTCCATCTTTCTCTCCAGTTTTACTCATTATGGAGTTGTTGAGATGCACTGTCTGCTGGAGGACTCCAGTTATGGTGGTGATGGTACGCTAGGTGGCAAGTCCYGTGAAGCATACTAAATATGTGCTAATCTTTTAATAATGATGAATATTTGACTCTTTGTAATAGGGGTCTTTTTTTTAAAGAGGTTTTCCACAAAAAAAAAAAATCACAATGGTTGTCACAAGTAAGCTTCCCTCCCCTTTGAAAGAATTGACTGTAGTGGAAAAGATAATTACTTAGTTCCTTTATCTCYGAATTATTTGTAATAAAACCTGAAATCGCACCACAAGGTCTTTCATGGGGATGTCATAAATTAAGATGCATCGATGTATTTGGTGCATCTGTTCAGCTCTGCACTCCTTTGTCTTCTGCAAATAGCGCAGCAGCTTCAATACCCAGCAGACAGCATTTACGCAAATGATGTCGTGGTCTGTATCATTAATATTCAGCGATTGTCTGTCATAGACACCTTACTGTACATCTGTTATGCAAATTTATGTTAATTTTTGCTCACTGACAGCTGCCTTGGTTCCCTCCCTAAAATGATCTTTTCCATTTTGAAGTTTGCAATCTGTTCCCAAAAATGTTAATCTAACAATTAACTGAAATTGCTAAACAGAAATTTTACATGTTATGTCCAAAATAGAAACCAGTGTTTTTAAATAGATGGTGAATCTTCTCTTCACATCATTTGTTTTATATGTGATTCAGAGAAGGGTAAACATTGATCTTTGCACAGCCTGTGTTGGGATAAGTGACAATCTCCCTATACAGTAATAGGCTTTGCAGAAGATGATGCCATCTTGTTTTCACAYAGGCTATTGGCATAAAATTGACTTTCCTGTTAAAAGCTACTCTTTGCACAATTATTTTCTATTTAGGTATTTGGAGATGGAGAGTCCAGTCTTATGAATACAATATTTATTAAAATATTAGATATAACATAATATCACCATATTTCATATAAAGACAGCAAGCAAAGCAAAGTCTTTCAGTGCAATGGGAATATCATGATAGCAATTATCATGAAAAGTAAGCTAAGGAGGTCTTAGAAACTAGACTCAGATTGCTGAGGCAAAGCTTCGATCCAGCATGCCTATGATAGGTATTTTTTTGTTTACGGCCTCTTGAACCAGACAAGTTGCACAAGTATTCTTCATGGAATCAGTGGAAATCTATGCAGGGAAATCGGGTGTACAGGGGAGAGGTTTAAGCGTATCAGACATTAGGAGATTTATAGGAGGACAGCCTAGACAGAAAAATGGTCTCCACCTTAAACCAAAGTGGAAGCAAATTGCAGGCACAGAGTGTTTTACAAGTTCTGGGCATCACTTAAACCAGGAGCAAAGGAAATGCTGATGGGTGCTGAGGAGCCCTTGGGTTAGACAAACATCTGCAAGAGGCATCAGAAGCATAAGGTAGCTCTGTATCTCGGGGAGGACAGYGCTGAAACTGCTGCTGAACTGGAAGAGGGACAGGTTGCAGTCGTAAAGATCAGGCTGTTTTAAAAGGGAATTAAATAAGAATAGGCATATTGCCCAGACAGAAAAAGGGGGGGGGGAAGAAAAAGAAAAAAACATAAGTGACCATATACCAATGCCAACAGCTTCAAAGTAGAAACAGGTGAACTAGATTGCTTGGCAGTGTAATGAGACCGTGATATTATAGATTTTTCAGGCACCTTTGGCCAGCTGAAAACTGGACAGAATAATATAGCACCTGGTTATAAACCACACAGAAAGACAGGCTACAAGAAACTRAGTTGCAGACATTAGAAATAGCGTTATACCATACCACAGGCTCAGTATTAGTCTTCACCACAGGAAATACACCAATCTAAGCCCTACCCTGACCAGGAGATAAAGAGCAGGCTATGTCAGGCTGAGCTGTCAGAACAAGAAGAGTAGGAAAATTAAACTGATAAATTAAAGAGAAGTTTGTCACCTGACTGATGGCATCTCTCCAGGAGATCTCTTAGAAGAATAGCCACTCTTTTTAACTAAGAATACAGAAAAGCTCATTAAATCCATAGGATGGCAGGGTAGCAAATGTTGTCCTTTCCTTGCAAAAAAGAGAAGCAGGGAAATTCTCAGAGTTGCAAACTAATAATCTTCATAAAAATGTTTGGAACCGAAATTAAGACAGAATTATAAAAATCACCAAAATAAGAATGCTGAGACCAAGATTACAGAGCTTCTACCAAGGAAAACTGAGTGTTAAACAATAGATGATAAAGTCCATTTGATAAATAAGTTGATTATAAAGTTCAAATATTTCATTTAAAAAACATTCCCAGTGAAATTAATTAGGAAAATAAAGTAATCGCGTAAGGAGTGTAGATCTGCTGTCGTTCAGAGAGCGATTAACCAAAATACAGCAAATAGAAAAAGTATATAACTTACTCTCAAGTTAGAAACTGGCCAGGGAAAAGTTGCCAAGCTGTTCTGGAAACTGCAATTAATAAAGAGCTGAGCAGCCACATCAGCATTTCCAGGTGACAACATATTTAGATGTCTATCCAAAGGGAAGGGACAAACTTAGGAAGGCCTTTAAAATAGACCACAAGGCAGCACATGGACAACAGATATTCAGTGTCGAGTAACAGACAGATTTAAGAATATAGAACATAACATTTGAAGGAACCTTCTGAGGCATCAAGCTTTACTCTCTTCTATTTCAGGCAACCATGTCATATAATTAATTCCATAAAAATATGAAGTTCCAGATTTTGTTTTAATTGGAATTAATCACATGAAAGTCTGGGTTATAAAACTTCTGAGAACAAAGTTTTGAGTGTTGCTACAAACAATTCAGAGTGTGACAGGGGCTACAGCTAAAATGACATGACATCTGACTTTATTCTGGTAAGCCTATTTCCTTAAAAAGATAGAAAAAAACAGAGTTCAGTGATACATAATGGAAGTGATCTGATTTTACAAAGAAACTGCAAAGAAACTCAAGTTTTGGCATCCAGCTTGGCCTCTGCCATCTTGCAGTGACAAGTAAGGTAACCTATAACTATATATAGGGAACCAAGACCAGTCAAATTAGGATATGGGCTGAAAAAAACAGGACAGATATGCCTCCTTTTAAATTGCAGCATTTAGTGGTGTTTGCATCCTGGCTGGTGATTTTCTCTCTGCTTCTGAGCCTAGAAAAAAAGACCTGCAGGAGGCCAATGTGGTTTATAAATGAATGTCTGAAAATAAAAACTGACTCCTGGGGTTTAGTTGTCTTTTCATTAGGTACCCTTACTGGAAGTTTCTCCTTGATGCAGAATTTGCAATATTCGCTACTGTAACATAGGGATAACACCCATGTTAGGGTGGGTTAACTTTGGTTAACTAGCAGTGTGGGAGCGAGCCATCTTAAATTCACTCCTCAGTCTCGCTGGCACTGGCAGAGAACAGAAGCACCTTCCTAGCAGGCTTTCCCTTGCTGTCTCCCCATGAACTTATCTTAACCTTTATCAATACTTTTACTAACTAATTACAACAACCTGAAACACCCTTTCCATGGAAGTCCCAGCAGGAGCTGGGAGTGGATGGAGGACAGCGCACCAACGGCTGTCCATCTGGTGTCACCTGCAATGCCAGAGCGGAGTGGCAGGATGACAGGAGGAGCGTGGTGCAGGTGGAAAGTGATTGGAAGCAATGGAGCGGCCCAAGGTTATTTCCTCCACCTGGTGCCCCAGCCAGCACAGCGGTGCTTGCTGGAGGCGCTCGGGGTCCCCAGGCTCGGGGCTCTCTCCCTACCACGTCTGCTGTGTTAGCTTAGTTTTGAACTTGTTTCAAACATCCTAAGTCCAGAGAGACTGCACTGAGGTGCAAAGGGAGCTATGGTTTTACTTATTTGAAATATTTCAGTCACAGCAGCTGGAAGGAAAAAAAACTGCTGGAGAGCAGCTACAACATGACCAGGCTCAGAGCTTAAAGCTGGCATTTCCTCTGACCAGATCTTTTAAAACTTAYTTTTGCTCTTGAAGACATGAAGACAAGATGATAACTTTTAAGTATACACATATATTTTAAAATACACTGGTATTTTACTGTCATGTGGCTGAACTAATTGTAAGGAAAGACAATGTAAAGAACTACTTTATTTAAAGTCATTAAAATCTTCACCGTTATTTTGTACCATGTAAGCCCCGAGTTGCTGACCGCAGCCTCAGCAGGGGCTCAGGAACTATGCCAGAAATTTCCCCCTGCAGAAATGAGCTGAGGCAAAGACAGTTTTGCCATTTTGATTTCTCCTTCTTCCCGCTTTGGAATGGAAACAAACATTTCAGCGTTTCGTGCTAAAAAGCACTGTCAGAAAGTCATGACAGACTGATTAGGGTATTTTGGTTTCAGAAAACAAACACTTTAGTTTTCAAATTTCTGAACAGCTTTGTTATGTAGAGTCAGTAAATTTCATCAGAAACAGCCCCTTAAAAGGAAAATCGAAGCATTCTGTTCTAAAACTGTGAGGCACTTTAATTTCATTATTTTAAAAAAGTGTTTCTTCAGGACTGATACAGTTTATTGAAGTGTTTTTGTTCCACTGAAAGCGGAGGAGGGGAACTGCAGGGTGACTTTGTCAAGAGCTTCCCAACCAAATCTCTTCCCCGCGCCGCGATGTGTCGGGGACCGGGTTGCGGTCAAGGGGCCTAGGAGCAAAATGCTGAGCCTGGCCACCGGCTTTTCTTAGCCTTTTGAAGGGACGTCACCTGCGGCCTCCGTGCCTGTCGCACTGTCCTCGCTGCCGCAGGGCCTGGCAAGTCACGCGCTGCTGGTGACCGCACGTGTGTCCGTAACGGCGGTTCGCGCTCTGTTCCCGCTCGCCCTTTGCACGGGCTTTGCGTGTAAACGCTAACCAGAGACAGGACCGCCCGAAAGGCAGCTCTCTAGGCCTCCTCCCTGGGAGAAACACAGCAGAAGCTTGCCATGAAAGTGAAGGGAAAGCGGCAGTAACCTTCTGAAAGATCCTATGGCCTGGACAACTGTTTCACCACCCACTAGTGGTGCTCCTGCCTACTAGTGCAATTTCGTGCAGCCTTCCACTAGGCAGACGGTGTTTTACAGGTACTGTGTTACCATTGCACGGCAGCTTCAAGGTGGTACCTGTAGCCACCAGGATAAAGATTTTGTTTGTTTGTTTTGGGAATGCGGATGAACCAGGAAAAAAGAAAAAAAAATGTGTTATTACCACCGTACTGGTCCTTATCTTGGCATCCTCAAGACAGAATATACACTCAGAGAGCCTTAATTATGTTTCTTATTTCTGACAGTTATTAGTGTAATAATAGCCTTTTCTCCTTACCCACATGGGTCACAGAAAATAAGACTGGAAGGATCTGATAAGATTAGAAATCTGTATTATTCAAGATAGTAATGCTGAGATCCACCTGTAAAAAGCTGCAGAATGACTTCATGGAACTGAATGACTGAATTTTAACTGCCATTTTACTGACTCTTTTAAAAACGTAGGAGAACCCCCACGGTACTCACACAAAACCAGTTTCAGCTCCACAGCTCTGACTGTTACTTACCGAGAGTGGGATCTTGAAGTTATAATARATGTTTTCATGGAACTACTACGTCACTCCTTAACTGGAATCAAAAGAGCCATCTTAATATTAGGAATGTTTAGGAAAGGAAAGAACAACACAAGAACATCATTCTGGTGCTGTATAAATCCATAGTTTACTTGTATCTCATGCACTATGTTCCCCACTAGTGCTAAGTCTCAAAAAGTAGATGGAAACTGCAAAATTAGGAAAGATTCAGAGAAGGACAACATTAAACATTGCTTCTGTGTAAGGAATAGCTAAGTAAGCTAGCGTTCTTCTGTCTGGTAAAGAGGCAATTTCACAGAACATAATAAGGTGTAAAATTGTTAATGGTCGCCAAGAAGCAACTATTCACACTTTCCTCCACTACAAAAGCTCAGGAGCAAACAGGAGGCAGGTACAACAGGAAGGAGGTGGATCTCCAAACCCAGAGTGGCAGATCAGAAAATCTTCTTTCCACATGGAAACTAGAGGAGTTCATGGAAGTAAAACCCTCAGAGAAGCCACATCCGGCCCTAAAAGCCTCCAAGTTGACAACTGTTGGAGACTAAGAGAGTAGCTGCGGGTAGTACATATATATATATGTCTGTCCTACTGCTCTCTAGGTCGCCAGCTTCTCAGAAATGCAGACACAGAATGCTGGGCAAGAGCCATCTCCTCCAGAGGATCTGCTTCCTTGCCTAGACGCTCACACTGGGTAAATGAGAGAAAGAGAGAGAGAAAAAGAGAGAGAAAAAGAGAGAGATTCCCAATCCATCATCAAGAGAAACGAATAAATGCTCAATTAGGGAAAAACTATGCTTTTCAGCATAAGCTAAATAGACTTCATAGATCACATATCATTATTTAAAAACAACCAGTTAAACACACTTTCAAGGACAGGAATACTTTTCTCCTTGCAGCAAAACAAAACTCGCTGTTGCCCCGTTTATTTGCAGAGCTGAGTGAACCTCAGCCTGCCTTGGCTCCACACCTGTACGAGCACCAGTTGTGACCAGCTGACTAAAGGCTGGAAAAGCACCATTCCAACGATGCACTCCGCTATCAGGCTTCTTCCTCCCCTTCCCAGCCCTCTAAAATCCAAGAATATTTAATCTACAAAGCATCATTGTGGAAAAGATTTCACCCACGAAATCCCTTCCTTACTCCTTTACGTCGGGAACTCCCCTCAGCATYCAGTCCCTCTGCCTCATATATCACACCTGTCATTTTCAAAGAAAAGGGTTTATCAGAATGTGACTTCAATTATAGGAAATCTAAAGTCACATATTTCTAAACATATCTAACAAAACAGTAGAGTTCAATAGGAAAGAAAAGCACTCTTTAGAGATTGTTATTAAATGATCATCTAAGAGATATTTTTGATCCCTACATTCCATTTACCTGTTCCTTTCACCCTGTCCCACTTAATCTAATTTCAATTAAATAATTACACATGCCTAGTATTTAGATAAAACTGCTGCTACTCTTGCAAGTTTCTTGCAAACCTCTGTTACTTCTATTTAATTTTTCTGATCCTTTAGAGATATCATAGTGATAAAGAAGAACAGAAACGAAATAATTTCAACAACTTATTAATCTGTTGCTGGGAAGCAGAAGAGCTTAAATTAATCAGAATGCATGTGTTGATACATCCTGATGTCTTCCTGAAAATGATATAATTCCAGAAGCAAAATCAAGACAAAATTATGAAAGATGACTAGTGATGCAGCGCCAGAGTGTCAGGAGGAAGTTATGAGCATTTGATGAGGACGCCCTATAAGCACTGAACCCTCTGTGGAAGTAGCTCTGAATAGCTCAGAAAATCCTTTAATATAAGAACAATGCAGCTTTAGAAGCTCATTTTGAATATTTTTGTATTTGAGCTTAAAACTACATTAAAACTCCTCACCCGACTCAATGGAACAACTTCTATTAATTTGCATGGAAGAAAAAGTCAAGCTCTTAGTTGGGTAGAATAGGTGACATTTAGATCTAGGTAATATGAGGATATACAAAGCATGACTGGAGTTAATTTAGATGTGCATAAGCGTATATAAGTTCAGATTTTTTCCCAGCAATTTTCATTAAAATGAAGTCCTTCTCAAATGCCAAATATTCCTTGGATATAAGTAAAGGTGTCAAAGAAAAGAACAAACAAACTCAGATCAAAATTTAAAATAATTACTTAAGCAGGTGTGCAGGTTAGAGAATCTCACAAAGAAATGCCTCCTGAGAAAAGGTGTATATTCACATTGTTTATTGTCTGAGTTTCTATATTCATGCCTATTTTGTTTGTGTTTTCCATTAATTCTAGTAAATGAAGTCATTAACAGTAATATTAAAGAAAAATATAAATTTAAGCAAAAATGATAGCACTGAAAAGCAAATTCTCAAAGTTTTAAGCTCAGTAGTGAATTTATAGCCTGTGTTTTACAGGCTGTACTCAGAGCTGGCAGAAGGCGGCTGTTTGTGCCATAGGGCCTCACAGAAGAGCAGAGCACTCCGTAGCCCTGTCCGTGCTCTTCGCTCACGGAAACAAGACACACCAAACTTCAAGCTCAAAGTAACATGACTGAATTCAAGGTTTAATGCAGATGTTTTATACATTTACATCACATCATATTCACACTGAAAAGGTCACAGGCTGAACTTTGTAAAACTTCCTAKATCCTGTATGGTGGGTCATCATAACGTTGACTTACCATTTTTAAGYATGGATACACTGAGCATTCTCAGTTGTTTTTTGAAATAAGGCTTGGGATTAGATCTTGGTGGATTACCATCTGCTGAGCCAAAATCAGCTGCAATCAAGAAAAATACACTCATTTATTCCCCACAACTTTCAGTCAAATCAGTATTCTGTAAAGTACAAATAAGCATTTTCACAAGGACTTCTGCAATCTACTCCATTCTGCAAACTTTTAGGCTTAGTTCTCTATAGTCCTGGCAGTTATAAGTGGACTGGGGCAACTTTGCAGCAAGTGGTAAAGAGTGAGATCGCTGAAAAGATGTTCTTGATTTTTTTTTTCCCACCATCTATTTGCAGTGCAAGTTAATATGAGTTTTAAACCTTTCCCTGGCACTCATTACTCTGGCATCTGAGCACCTGGATACATTTTGACCTGGCTGGCTATTGCAAAGTCCTACTCCCAGTAAAACCAAGCTGTTAAGGGGGACAACTCTTCTATATGATTGGGTTATGATTTGATTTTACTGCCCAGTACCAACACTTCTGTATTCTCTCTAAGAAGTGACTTTTTTGTGTGGCTTGCAACGGCTGCAAATGAAACACCTGTAAGCATCATGGGTAACTACTGGAAAACACATCTGAATCAAAAACCAAAACATAACAAAACAGAAGGTAATAAAAATTCCTTAGTGGACAGCAATAAGTACCACTTGTGCACAATCCTTGCGATTCTGTATGGGTTAAACCTACAAGGTTAATGAACCCAGAACTGTGTAACCCAGTTACACAGTCTGCCTGACACTTTGGTTATAGTGTGAGGAAGATTACAAGATGGAGCCTTTTCTGGCAATGTATTCAGTAGATAAGCCACAAAAATAAGACTTTCTTTCCATGAGGAGTCTTCTTCTGGCAGCTCTTTTTAGCATTGCRGTGATATTATCCATCATGCTGTGGAAAACATCGGACACAAAAAAGTGGAAATCTATAAAACTAGTTTTGAACAAGTAAACAATATCAATTTATGGCAGTATTTACTAATGCAATTAACTGTACTACTTTAGAATCTGTAGGTTTTTGTAAGAATTCATAATATAAGCAGTGTATAAAATAAGACATGCAGAAAAACACACACACATCTGCACAGAGAAAGTTAAAGAGATGATTAACTGGCTGTCATCCAATTTTGACAACAAAGCCAAAGGTGATAAGGCTGAGAAGACTATACAGTCTTCCTACAGGTATTACCATGGGAAATTTTAATGTTGTAGTTTGGAGATGTAACTTCACACAGGTCACTTGACTAATAGCTTTTTCTTTTTCTATGGGGTGAGCAGTCCTGTAGAATTGTCTCCTTCTATGTGCCTTGCCACATCTTTTTTCATTAAGAAAAAGAGGTCTTTTTTCATCAGGGAAGATCTAATCACATGTAACTCCAAGAGTACTGTATGAAGCGCATGAAGCCCCTCTTAAATTTTTTTTTCTTCCTATCCTCTTTAAAATATTTTTCCTCCTATCTAAATCATTTTTCTCCCTTTTTGCTTTATACAATATATTCAGATTTACTCCTTTTCCTAAATAATCTCACTAAACATGTAACTGTTCTAAAGCACATAGAATTAAAACAATTTTATAATCAGAAAAATCTGAGGAAAAAAGGATCCTATCTCTTCAGCGATATACTTAGCWCTAAGCATGTACAATAAACTAAAAATTGGTTGTGAACCTTCTCTCCTCTCTGGAGAAYATTTTTTCATTTAAATAGCCCCATTTATTTAAGCTGGGCGAAGTACACTAGACTCCAAAGGCAAGCGCCTGCAGAAAGCTGTTCCATTTGAGCTGTATGTGAGACAATGAGCTGTGAACTGTGGTTTATTAATTCATCTTGGCAATGTGACCCCAGTAAATGCAAAATTACGGTAACTCTTGCATGTGAAATATGGTACACAAAATGTAACTAACAACAATTAATATGCAAATTTTGAATCTACTCTTGGACAAAGCAGCAATGAGGGATGCTCAGCATCCCAGGAGATGCTAAGGTTAACTTCAGCTGAGCAGGTTAATCTCTCTACACTCCCTGTTATGTCAATGGGGATAGATAAGCTCATTTGAACCATTATTCTAGAGCAAAAGCATAAATTTACTTATTTTTACTTACTCCTGAGGCCTCTCTGTCTCTACCTATCTCTCTTTGCACTCGTTACAGGACACTTAAACTGGCCATGAGGTGAAAAGTGGCTCTTGCAAATACCTGTCTTATGATTGTGCCTGAAAGTAAATTGCAGTATGTAAATTAATGTAGGTTGGGTATGAATTTATATGTTGAATGTCAAAATATAACATGTAGATTGCCATCAATGATGCAAAAGATGATGATAAAGAAGCACATTTTCCGTAGCTTTGCTTCTTGACAAACACCAAACAATTGCAAATTCAATTTCTACTTTACAGAAAAGTTCAAAGAAAGAATGTTTTAATGGAGCCATTCTGAGCCTCAGCACAAAATGCTGGATCTCGCTTGGATTATATTCATAAACTAAAGGGGTTAGGGCACAGGCTCGAGCGGCGTCATGGTGAGCYGGCCCATGCTCTTTCTGTTCTGGCACTCTCCTGACGTGGGTTTTGGGCAGTGCCCGGCAGCGTTTCCCCAGACCGTGCTCAGGCAGTGCTGGGTGTAGCGAAGCCCAGGAAATGAACCCAGAGGCCATCCTGCTYTGGAAGGGTGCAGGTGTTAGCCACACAAAAACAAGTTATATCATGCAATTTGCCCGAAGGGTTTGAGAATTGGCCCTGGCCCACTCTGTGTAATGGCATAAAAATAGCCTGTCTTCACAAGACTGCAGCATGGTTACGTAATGTGATATTAACTTCCGTCCCCATGTCCATYTCCGTGTCCATCTCTACAGGCCATACTGATTCTTGTTTCAACATTACTACAGACATGTTCAAAACCAACATAAAGAAAACAAATACCTTATCCCGTCCGTGAAGAAAGATTATTTGGTTAATATTGCCACTGAATTATTCCATTACCCATGATATATTCCTATTAATAACATTCTACTCTGACTAACAAACAACTCTATTGCCATAATTTCTGGCTTTCTTGCAGTTTCTAAAAATATGAACTGAAACACTCACTCCAGGAGTGGTCAAAATATATTACTACTTCAATACAATATTCCAGGTGTTAAATATCTTCCCATATGAAAATTATTCTTGTGCTTGTTCAGACAGACATATATTTCAAAATAACATTATAGCTAAAAAGTAAAMGTAATCAAAAACTCTTCACAGTTGATAACCTTGCCTGATTTTACTTGTTACCAAAGATACCTGGTGCAAGAGAATCTTCTGCTACTTTCATAGAAAAATCAAAAAACTGAAGAAGACATTGCTGGAATAGAGGAAACCAGCAAAGAGAGCAGAGAGTGTGCTCATTAACAGGGTCTAAGTCAAATTTTACATGCGGGCATACAGTTTACAGTACTGGGCATAATGACTAAATTTGTGTTGTTTGTTCTGTCCTGGTTTCATAGAGAAAAGGAAATCCAGTCTGAGGTCTCGGCCACTGGCAACGGCTCTGCTCTCCTAATGGAGCAAAACTTTCTGTGTGGGATAAAGCTTGTCCAAGTGAAAGACAAAACTTTCCTGAAGAGAATCTGAGATGGTGAAAATACCTAAGGTCTGTAAGGCCTATAATAAATGTCAACACCTTGAGCTTTAAGTGCAAAGCATAAATCTTTTTGTCTGCCTTCTCTAACAAGAACACAAAATATAATGCATATTTAACGAAAAAAAGAAGCCTGCATATTTTACTGTCCACACATGCCTGAGCAAAGTACTCGGATACTCTCACAATAATGGTAATAGAAACTTACTGAAGCTCGAAGAGGCTGTAACTCAGGATCAGGCAGTGCTCTGTGAATCTCAGGTCTCACAAARGATGTCCTGAGATGCCTTCCCAGGTGGGCTCAGGATACACCTTGGCCTGAGGAGCCCTTCAGAAATTGGACAGAGATTGGACTCAGACCGCCACGTCTGAGTTAGTAAAGAGTCTGAGTTCACTAATCAAGCTGAAAAATGACCCATTTCCTAAAAAGCCTAAAAATCACTCCTCTTAGCTTCCTCTGTAGCACCATCGTCTTTCACTTGGGCAATAGTACCAGCTACTTGGAYGCATGAAAGTGAAATCAGCCCTAGCAGTGAATGGACTTCATCTACCATATTSCTTATGACCAGGTCTCAGCCTGGGATTCACACTATTGAGTGAATTCTGTACAGCTCCAGACAGACGATAAGCTGTCCTCTTACCTGATTCCCAGAGAAGCTTTCATACCTTCAGTTATAATATACAGGATGGAAAAGAGTCAGTACTGCAGTGAGCTAGAATAACTAATGGATTCCAAATTCACATGAGCAGCAAAAACTGCTGTGAAAAAGCATGTGAAAAGCGAAGAAAAAACAAACAAAAAACATACATGAAAAGCATACCCTAATTTGCAGTGATTTAATCAAGGTGGGAAGGAACATGGGGCCCATGGGGGAGAATAAACCAACCAAATTTGGTACCTTTCAGGAAAGAATCATACATAATGTGTAAGGAACATACAAGAAGCATACTGGCAGCATCGCTGTTCCATCTACTGAGTCACCAACACCCCATCCCACAGAATATACTTGGTTTTGTTGGCCTTGTGTGCAAGTATTAGCCAGTTTAGWCCTCTTACAGAAACAGATAGTCAAGGTGGATATAATCAGTTGTCCTATTCATTTGAAAAAAGGGATTGATATAATAGCATACTACAAAAAAATAAATAATAATTAAAATAAATAAATCATTTTTTATTAGGAAGAAACTTACCAGCAGGAAAGGAAATAAAAGCAAACAAAGCAAAGCAAACTATCACAAAAACATTTCACTGCCATGGCCAGCTGAGCTTAAGGCCACGTATGCTTTCACTGGTTTGGTATGTTCTGAAGGAAGAATAAGTTTGCAGTTTTGTCCGCTTACCGTACGACCCAGCGTAGCCGAGACTGCCCCACCCCGCTCGCGGCGCTCCCCAGCCTGCCAAGCCTGCTGCCGAGGCTCCCGCATCCCTCCTTTGGAACGGGGAACGCCGCGCAGCCGCCCCGTTCCTCTCCGGGGCGGGTTGTCAGTGCCATGATAAAGCAGGGGTTTTTAAAAATCTTCTCTGTATTCTGAGTTACTTCCCTTTCATCCCGAAGGGATATATAAATCCAGTCTCAACAGCTTGTTCTGCAAGCACGAGGGACTACCAGATAAAATAACATAAACTGAGGAACATAGGCCAAGTATCTGTCCCAATAGTCAAAGTGAGTTTCACTGTGGATTGCAAAGGGACTCAGACTTGGCCCTATTTCTACAGATATGGAAAACATTAATGAAGCTTTAGAACATGCCTGGGGCTCAGTCCTAACCTCTATTGAGCAGCTATAGGAAAAATGTAGGAAACATAAATTTCTCCTCCAGTCATGAGCCAGGGCAGGAGACTTGTCCAATGAAGTATCTATGACAGCACATTTTGAAGGTGCCATACATTTTCCAAGCTATCAGAACACATAATAYGTATGCAGCCCTCAGTGACGGTTACGACCAGCAAGAAAAGGCGGGCGATCTGCTGCATCTTGCGAAGGAGCACAGCAGGTCCTAGAAGAAACTGCAGCCAAGACGCAGAGTCGTGGCAGGAGCCCGCAGGATCTCCAAGGCAGAGGAGACATTGGGCTGTGCTCTTAATCTGTACTGTTGCACCAGCCAAGGCACAGGTTAACTCTAACTTCATAATTACCAGAGGTGATTTTTTTCTCTCGTTATCATCACAGTAGCTTAATCAAGAGAAAGGTCATGTTAAATGTCCAGACTTTTACACGTGTCAGAAGTCTGGTTTGGATTTGTTGCTTCTTAGCTCTGTAGTCGGTGCAGAAATGTACTTGGCAAAGGAGAGGATCTAATCAACTTCATTTGTACTATTAACCTTCTCTCACAGAAACTGGGAACATATGTCAAATCAAGCAACCATAGAAGTGGCCAGGATAATGATTTTCATTTTTCTGGAAGAATAAAGATGGAGAACCAAATAACCACGTCAGTTCATTGTACATGACTTTCTATCATGGATGTGTAAAAGGTTAAATACTGTTTGCCAGTTCAAGCTTAAGGAGTTTGATATGGAATTACTSTTTAAGAATTCTGCATGAAACTGATAAACCAGCTAAGTAGTAGTAAAAGCAGTGCAGAGTGTGAAATATAATAACTGTAAGACTTATAAAAGGTGAGAATTACTACRCTTAATGCAACTTTTTAATGGGAGGGAGGTTAAAATTTCTCTATATGGTTTGATACTATTTTAGAGAGTGAAGTACATATATGCCATAATTTCATACACAATGTGTGAGAAGGGTGACTTCTGCATAACAATATGTAATTTTCTCCCATCCCAGGCTACTCTGTATTCTGACMATTCTAGCATGACCTTTCTGATGCTGAAATCAAGCAGTTGCCTGATAGCATGTGCAAAGGGTTTAGCTATGTGTGATGTTCAATATACAGATCCAGGCATGTCATTTTGCCATGGCAGATTTAAAGCAAATGAATGGATTAGTCATGGCAAAAATATTAAGTATAGATGAAACTGAGCAAAAGCTATATGCTTTTTTTCTAGTGCTTTACTGAGGGTTATGCCATTGTATTTATCGAAGAGTTTTTTGCTGGTGATTTGATTTTTGTCCTTTTTCAACATGAAAGTAGCTAAGGGTGTTCTGGACGAGGCAGTGCTACAGCTGAAGGTGAGCAAAGAGCACTACAGGACACTATAAGATTAATGTTTCTGTACAACGACAAAAATATAATGTTTATTATTTACATCTATACTTCCTCTGATTTCCAGCCACAGACCAGGAGTCCATTATGCTTCATGATGGACAYAGTGAATGTCCCCAAAAGCTTAAAATCTAAGTATGAGACAGGAGAAAGCACATGGCTCTGGCTGCACAGAGAAGGGAGTTCAGGGAAGCAGAAGCACAGACCCYGTTCCTTGGAAGGAGTTCCAGCAGACTAGCTGTCTGTTGCCCAAAAAGGTTAGGCGTCACAGAATTGGAAAATATGAAGGAAGACTTTGAAGGAGGATAACAAAGTAAAATGCTGTGAWTGTTTCTAGTTCAGAGCACGAATTAGTCAGAAATAACTCCARACACTGAGGGACCACACTTAGTGATTTCCAGCACAGGACTCAGGGCATGGCATGGTCTGAGCCCCAAGCAACCGTGATTTCCTCCAGCTGATATCAGAGAAGAATTATCTTCACGTCTCCAAGTGGAAATCCAGACGCTCTGGGGCAAAGGACACGGAGACTGGTGAAATGGTTGAGGTTAGCATTGTGAGTAAGTTCATGAACTTAATTTTGCTTTGGGAAAAAAAAAAGTAAAGTGCTCAACAGTTGTAAGATTTCTATGCTCAACACTTCTGTTTGTCTGGATTCTTCATCCTCCAGGGAGTGTCCCAATGCCTCATCATATTTCTTCAAAGTACTGAGTTTTGGGTGGGATTTCCTTAAACGTACAATCATTAAGGAACCACAGCCAAGTGTGATTCATTTCATGTTCAAAAATAAAAAGACAGATATCTTTCTCACATTCACCAATAGTTTTAAATTTCTTTTTTTGTTTTGATTTTAAAAAATAGATTATTTTGAAAAAGAACTTTAAGTTAGTCTTAAGTTTACATTTAAACAAGAAGTCTACAAATTCTAAGTTACTGTTACCACAGCAACCATAATTCTATACACCAATCAAGGATTACAAACCTAAGAATTGCACAGAGTAATGTAAGTTCCTAACAACCTACAGAAGGAATCTCCATTCCAACTGATGAGAAAGTCTGTTCTTAAGTCTTGTTGTTTTTATATGACCAGAAGCACATATGCAAATAACACTTCTCCAAACTAAAAGGCTTCCTCTGGAAGTATTGTAGAAAATTTTCTATAGTAGATTTTTTTTTATTCCTGCAACAGAATGCTTGATTTTGGACTTAGCAGAGAAGAGTACCTTTCCCCAACAACTGGAAATCTAAATATAAGAAAAGAGATAGCACATGGCCATTCATCTCGAATTTTGAATGATAGATAATTTAGATTCTAATTATCTGTGGTTTGGCTCTATAAATCTGACTGAAGAACTTGTGTAACACTCAAATTGTTAGAGTAAAATCTCATAAATAAAAACATGTTAACATTGGGCTAATTAATTGATTTAGCAGGGGTTGTCATCAATTTACTTCATACCACTCTGCACTTAGAATGAGGTAGACAGTTATGGTAAAAAAATATATATTTCTACCACAAAAATTGCTAGTTATCCTAGGCTTCCTTTACAACCAATGGAAAGGAACAGTCATCACTATGGTGCTATTAGATATCTAAATGAAGGAAAAAATCTGCAATTTGAAAATGTCTATTCTTTCCAGTAACTCTGACTGAGCCAGTAACTCTGACTCAGAGCTCAACACTGAAGGCACCACAATTTAGGTGAGCTATATTCCACCCCATATAACCTTTTCTTGTATCTCATATGTCTAAATTTCACATGCCCCACTACCATAGCAGCATTTTTTATGAGAAATTTCTCAGGCATCTTGAGAACAAAGTATAAAATGTCATGACATTTAAGCCCAGTTTGGCAAGCCCTGGAAGCTATATCTGCAATTTAGCTCTATATGCTAACTCCTAATTGTTAGCAGGTGCTTAAAACATTCCCCTATATATCCAAATATCAAAATTCATATATAGAAATCCATTTATCCATATGAAGAAGGACTTAACTCATGTGGGTGAGTGGTATTTACCTCACAGGTGAGATCATTTTAAAACCACCTTGCCTAAGGTAGTGTCTGGGGACCCTGATTTTGTCACTGAAGGCAGGGGCACTTTCAGGAGGGAATCAGCCCATGCATGTGAGATGAATCACTCTCTGGAAGAGCACGCCTCTTTCCATTCACTGTAGAAGGGTCTGATAGACAAGCTTCACCCAAACCTAAGTTCTACCCATTACATTTAGTTGAGATGAATTCTTCTTTTYATAACTGATGTGCTATGTGTTTTCCATCATTAGAAGCAAGGTCAGCTTCAAGTGGCCCTTCTGAGGCTGGACTCTTCTTGTAGCCCCAGCAGAGCTGGTGGATTCTGTATTTTACAGAAAGATGAAGCCATTGGGACATTAAGAGACCACTGACAAGTGGGCCTTTGAAGCTCCYATTACTTGGCCTAGAATATTAAAAGGTAAAAATCCGTGTTATTTTTCAAGACTGTTAAGCTAACAAAGTGGCCATGGTAGGCACAGCTGAAGAGGTGTGMACATGAAGAAGTGACACACCAGAGATCACCCAGTTAGCTCCAGGTGGGCTGACATCTCCATTCAGTGCCATGGAGGTCTCTCAGGCAATATAGAGCATTAGCAGCTTGTACTGCTTCATTTTGCCTGTATAAGTATGCCTCATTGCAAGTGTATGTATACACCACCACTGGGCAATTAAAGTTGTTGAAGATGACAGGTCTATGCCAGTGTAATAGTTTTAAGCTTTGCTCTGTCATAACTGAAGGAGAAAAAGTGGCTTTTAAATGGGGAGCAGTGATAAATAATAAATGTTAGCATTTCAAAGAAAATTATTAATGAGGAAGAGGAAGCAATGTTTCTAGTTTTAAGGGAAAAAATGATAGATTTCAAGACCAGGAATGTACTCAGGTAAATGGTATTCCTGATCCACCAGAATTTCACCCAAGTTAGTATTTTAAACTGTTTTGTCTTTCATTACCATGAACTGATACAGATAATCAAAACTTTACAAAATAACTGCAGTTATGTAAAAATTGCTAACGCAAGCTTTTGCCTGGTTTTATGGAACACCACTATCCTGCTTGTAGTAATGTGTTTATACTCCGTAGGGAGAAAGTTTGTGCTTTCTAGTCAAGTAAATCCAATGAAATCAATTTCATATGCAGATGACAGGTATGATGTAAGATACTTCACTTCCAGACCATTTGAAAATATCACAGTGTACTTTGAAGTATTGCCCCCTAGATTTTCGAGAAGGTGACATCGTAGCAGCATCCAGCTACTGATATTTTCACCTCTTGCTGAACAGAAACATCTTTTGTTCTGGATTCCAGAGAACATTTCTGTGGGTGTCCTGGGGTAAAGGAAAATCATAGAAACCAAAACATATATAGACACTGGACATACAAACAGTGCGCAGAAAGAGGCTGTAAGATAACCCTCATACTGTTTAGACTGTGCCCATGTTTTATCTCTCTCATCAACTATACACTTTCTCTCACGTAGATGCACACCATGTTTCCTGAGGAAAGGAATCATCTCACTTATCTTTACTCATCTAAAAATTAAGTGTCTAGTATAAGCTGGTTATCTAACTTTCTTCTAGAGTCTCCAGTGAGAGAAAAACAGAGCAGCAGGCTCATCCAGCAGGCCATTCACTCATCTGTATTAGACACTTAGAATGGGGTGAATCACCCTTTAGAAATGTTYCTCTCTCTCTCCTTTGACTTTAGAGGGAACATAGACAATGAAATTAGAGATGATAATTAGCAGATAGTGTTTGGTGAGGTGAATCCTACTGTGTGTGTGAGTATCCCATTTTTGGAAATTGTATTGTCCTTTTGTTCTGATTTATCCTGCTAGCAGAAAAGAATAAACTTTTCACTGAGACAAACCAGCACAATGGCTGGAATCCAATCTGAAGACAGACTGCATCTTTTTGCTGGTGAGAAAATATTTGGAAAGCACTGTCAAGTTTTCATGCAGTAACATGTTTCCTGTTTCAGGTTAGGACTTGTAATGGTGAAAGAGCACAAAAAAACCCAGCCATGGCTCTATTGCAAAGTAGTTCCCATGAGATTTCTTGCCAGGTTGAAAAAGTGAAAAGACGTTGGAACAGTTCAGTAAAATTCTGGATAACTGTCTACACTTCAGAAGGCAGCAAACAGAGCAGAGCCCTTTGTCTTGTGAGGTTCTTCATTGTCTTCTTCAAAGACTGCCCAAACACCAGCTGAAACTGCAGACTAGTGTATGAGATAATAGACCAATAGACTAAGCAAGACAGGGCGCATAGAGAACACAATGCACAGCAAGTTAGCTGTCTACGTAATTCACRGACTTAGTCATTACTTACTACAGCTCTAGAAGGGCTACCGAACAGCCCCCTCAGGAATTAACACTCACTCTATGCTGATGGCAGGGATATTCATCCAGTTAAAGCCCAATATACACCTCACAGAAGATCAAGCAGTGTTATTGAGATGGAGAGTTGTTTAATATGTGGTCCCATACTGCACACTATGCAAATGCTTCCTGGAGAGAGGACTGCTTATTTCCTCCTGGAATTGCATASAGTGTCCTGCAAGGAGTACAAAATAAACACTGAAAAGAAAGTACGGTGGTGTAAAGGTCAAAATCTCCACTAATTTGGAGAGCCCATTCTAAGGCACATAACACCTGGTGTTTTTAGAATGCAGCATTGTATAGCATTTGACGTGTAAAAGGAACCAGATTTTGTCAATTTAACTTGTGACAATGAATTCTTAGAACTTCCAAAAACCAGACYCTGGGCTGCTAAATGTCTAGAAAATGGGACAACAGGGGAGGGGGGAAAGAGAAATTCACAAACACTMGTAAAAAGTTTGGTTTGAATGTCTTGCTTGGCATGAAAAGAGAATGTAATAGAAGAAACAGACACAAGTTTCTTCATATCAGTAGGTAAGTGCTTTAATTGTGAGTCTGTCTTCCTTCTTACTGCAGATCRTGCTTTGTTTCCTGCACTTTCTCCCATTTCTGCAGAGGTCCTACCAAAAACACCTCATTAAACCAACTTTTTTAGCTTCACTCTTTACAACATTCTCTATTTTAAACGAGAAGCTGAAGTAGGGTTCAAGACCTTACCTATAATGTTTTGAAATTTTGCTCCGCAATGCTTAATGAAAATAAAATACTAGATTTCTTTTCTTGCCTCTCCCCCTTTTTCAACCAGGAAGGAAGCTCTCAATTRGACTATCTGGTTTCCAATAATTATTTCATTTTCTCTTTCTTCTCCTTTCAGTCTTCAAGGTCCTTCAGTAACTTATCCTCTCCTTCTCTCAYATTCAGTATCATCTAGACATTGTCTTATTGACCTAGAAAAAAACCTCCTTCATTTACGAGTGAAAGTACAGATTCTCAAGACAATTCATTAAGGAGTCATAGTCATCAATGCTGCAATTTAACATTTTTTATTTTAAATACATAATCATTAGAAATTTATCATTATCATTAGAAATTAGAAATCAGGCATTCAGAAACTGAGCTCTATAGTTCATGTTGTTCAATTATCCTAAAATAGAATGAAATAAAATCTCAAAATTGTATTAATGAGAGCAGATCTGCAAGGTCCAAACAAAAGAAGCAAAAGTTTCCAATTTGATTGGAAAGGTCTTGGAYTGATGGGCCCGTTCACTGCATTTCTCTTTTGAAGGTGAAGAGGAGGACTACAGACTGTTTAATGAGAGAAAGGTTGTCCGTGGCATATTTTGGTCACTTTTGTATTAACAAAGCCAACCTATGCACTCAGTGGCTATAATCATCACCAACGAGCCACCTGGAAGAGAGRCTGAAAACTTTCAGCTTTCTTTTCTAAAGAAAGGACATTGCTAGCCTATTTCTTTGCGATTAAATCCTTGAACGTGCAAACTGCTAGAAAACTGATGTAACCAGATTGTCAGGATGGAAAGAAACAAGCAGCTGGGATCCCCATCTGCTGCAATAAGGAGCTAAGCTAAAAATCCTCCCAACATGCTCATCTGAGGTAAAATGAGTCAATAAAACTGTATTTTTATCCGTAGACTCATCCCACCAATTCCTTTCTTTTCCTCTCCCCCCMCCCTTTAYAACGTACTTAAACCARTATTGTCTGATATTGCCTTAGATTTGTCAGGGATTTTAGCCAAGCCTGCTATAGGAATAAAAGCTACAGCACATAATTTATGTTTAATGTCAGGTGCATAATTTGTTTCATTGTCTTCAGCCATGCTACACAAACATGATGATTGTGGTACTTCTGATCTGTCAACAGCTCCCACAACCGACACTCCAGTATCATTTTACTGGTATCAGTGGAGTTTCATTAAACATTCGATCCATTTTCTTTCTGTCAAATGCTAGTTAACAATATAAATAAACTATAACACAGTAATTCCACTGCCTGTATCTCTTGGAATTGAGAAGTAGGGAACACTACTTTAAATTTGAGTGGAATAGACATACTGATAAAATAAAAGATTGATTCAAATGAGAGATGGTATCATTTTATCATGGAAAAAAACAAACAAACAAAAAACAAGAGGTGGTTTAGAGTTATAGAAATGMATCATTTTTAACAAAATGGTGACTCTTAATATTCAATATCAAGAAAGTTGAAACTGAAGCCATGTGACCTTTCTGCCTTTGTTATTTTTAATTATTTCCCATTTTATATAACTCATATATTCAGTTTTCTCTCCTCTTTTTAAATATTTTTATTCTTATTTAACATTTTTATTTTTCTCTATATGCTAGTTTTTGTCTTATTTTCACTAATGAAAATGTTTTATTCTGTATGTATTAAGTCCTTCTGCTTTTCTATTTCTTGATCTTGTTTTGGTTTCCTTTGTCTCTTCCTCTTATGTCTGTTCTTATTTTCTGAATATTTGACACTTCATCGTAATTCAGGGGCTCTCTTATTTAGACTATTCAACTTAMGACGCTAAGACCTTGGTGTCTCTATGTATTTATGTAAAATTACATAGAAATACCTGTGACAGGGACAAGTTTTTCTCCAGGTAAGACATCAACCCAAAGCCTTATAATTTTAGTAAAGAAAGCCTGCCTTCCATTTTGTTAGCGGCAGTTGTAATCTACAAAGTCCCTCCTTTCTTAGTCCCCAAACTATTTTTCTATTTATTTGGAAAACAAAGACAGTGCTCAGAGACAGAGAGAGAACGGCAGCAGTTCATAGTTTCAGGATACGTCTTGGTTCTACTAAATACAAACCAAAAAAGTTGAAGGGAAAGGGAAGGGGAAGGGGAAGGGGAAGGGGAAGAGGAAGGGGAAGGGGAAGGGAGTGACTGAGCCATGCTGTATTGAGGAGTGTTGGCTACAATGACGTTCTGTGCTGCTTCTCAGAAATGGCATTTTTTGGCACGCGTTCCCGCCTCGGCACCCTGGACGTCGCTGGCGCATCGCCACGGCAGGGGCCCCGTCYGCAGGGTCGCGGCGGTACGGCCGTGCACGCTCTGCTCGTCCGCCTGTTCCACAGGAGGATCTTCCCGGGGGCTTGCTTTCCCCGGGCTTCAGCCGCACACCTTCTGAAAACGCGGCGTCCTTCGTCGCCGAAGGCGCGCCTGAGGATCGGCGCTCCGCACGTTTGCAGCAACAACGAGCAAAGAGCCTCCGTGAGCCGCCCCGGCGCAGGGCCGTGGCACCGCACACCGCGGTTGCCCTCAGCGGGCACCGCCGGCGACACCCCGCGCCCAGCGGCTC
>NW_028186206.1:549496-561019 GCF_003343005.1 Rhea americana
GGCAGTGTCGCACCGCGAACCCGCCACGGGAGCCCCGGCGAGAGCGGGGCCGGGAGCAGACCTGACGGGACAAAACGGAAAAAAGAAATCCAAGAGAGGCAGCGTTACAGCATGGCTTATCAGCTACGGTAAAAACAAGTTTAAGTAACATAAAGAGCTTTGATGGTGCACTGAGGACTTTTTTTTCTTTTTCTTTTTTTTTTTTTTTTTAAAAAAAGTGCTCTTCAGATTTGGTGCATGAATTATCACCTCTAATAGCTGATAATTAAACCACTTCAGCAAAGCTGTGAAATAGAGAGGACTAGTAATAAAATCTCAGTCTCACCTGGCAATTATTTTGAAACCATGCTCCAAATAACCAGATAAATAAATCTGTCTACGTCACAGACAATTCTCTGCAGACTGACAATTCCGTAAATAAACACACACACAGATGCACACACCCACATCTATATGTATAAGCCTCAGTGAAACATGGAGGAGATACTAAAGTCAGTTGCACAATCAGGAAGGATAATACGATGAAAAGAGAGAAGTACTCAGTGACCTCTCTTGAACACTGTGTAACTGGCTCAAAAACATAGTACAAAGGGCCGGATAAAAAAGAGCTAAAAGCAAATATTTTTTCATTTGTGGAATCCGAAGGGCTATCCGGCAATTCTGCTCATTGGTCTGCTTTAGAAGTAAAACAAAGTGTTCTAACAACAAGCATTGATTTCRTCATTAAAAGAAGACTACCCATTCATAAATATTAGGTGATGATATTATCTCTTTCCATGACCGCTTTCTTAGAGGCAACAAAAGAAACATAATCCACTTCCACAGAAACAATAAATAGCTTTAGCAGAATCTACTCATCTAGCACATCACTAAAATGGAAAGCTGGAAGGCCATTTTGGAAAGCTATCTCACTACGGAAAAAATAACAGCACCCCACAAAAGACACTGCAGTCCCACAGGCAGACTTCTATAGACATAWCAAGGGACAGTATCAAATATTTCACGCATTTTGATCTGATGAAAAATGCCCTCCAGGTTTCTAATTTTTTAAAAAAGAAATCTCTATATTTTATTTTTGGAGGATAAAACAAGAAAGCCTCATTTGTGCCTGCCCTTGTGTTCATTAAAAAACTTTAACATTTAGAATCTTGCATAAAAATTATGAATTAGAGCTCAGAATATGCCTATGATGTATTCTTCCTTCCTTAAGTACTGGGAGATTTGGAGTCAGAATTCCATTATATTAGGAAGTAAAACACTGGAAAATCCTTGATGGTTGAGAGCTAAGTTGTAATCAGATCCAACGTCTCCAGTCCCTTTTCAGAATTATGAAATTTCCTTTCTAAGTATTGTATTCAAAATCAGTAAACTTTGAAAATTTGTGTTGAGAGTTTTGACATTAAGATGTACCTGTACATTTCCATCTCTTCTCTGCAACTATGATGATTAAAATTTTTGCTTGTTTGTGTTTACATAAAAGATGATATCTGCTATAATAACATGATCAAGGAATTGGAGCTGCAAGAAGAGYAGTAAGTGTGGGAGCATCCTGAGAGAGACTGGGAGAGAGGAAACGAAAAGAGGATGCTAGGGCCACATGCAGGAGTAACTTAGATGGGCAGAGAAAGATGTGCGCTGCTGGAAACACGCACATCTACAGCACACAACATTCGAGAACACCTCCTGAGGAGAAATCCTTATCATCAGCCCTGAAAAACTAGTACCTCCAGAACAGGGACGATGAGGTAGAAAGAATCCAGCAGGAAAGCTCAGCCCTAGCGGGAGGAGATCATTTGCAGAAGAGAGTCGTTTGGACCAGAATGAAACATGGATCTACCATGCCCCCACATCAGACTGTCATCTCTCCTTTCTGTTGTGCTACATATTTTTTCCCTAGAAACACTCGAGGGGATTTCTTCCTGCTAGGCACTGGTATTCAAAAATTGCCCCTAAGCAAACTGTAGGAGGGAGCAGAACTGAGAGAAGAAGGAGAAGAAAAGAAAATGGGACTATATCTGGACARACAGATAAACTGGGATTATACTGGTTTCATTGATTTCTATTGAGTTATTCCTAATTTGCCCAGCAAGAAGAATATCAGGCCCAACAATTCATAGCTAATATTTGATTCAGAAATGTCAGTGCAGAAGGGAACAGTGCCAGTGAATAAAATGTTTTCCCTAATGAATACATACATATCATTAGGATTGAACTCTTTATTTTATAATCAGTACAGTCACTAGAATTAAATATAAAACCAAGTGCTTCAGATAAAGCCATCATCACTCATGATAGTCATGTTTCATGCAGTAGCTTTCATTACAGTGTAGGCAAGCAATGACTTTGTTTTCGCCGTACCAAAACCTCCCACTCTATAATCTACATCAGAATCAAGGAGATAGAAGTTTTCAAAATTTCTCTGAAGCTGACAAGGAGAGAACAGCAGCAAGAACAGCAAACAAAGAGCATTTCAGCTTTGAAAAGCTCCTGCAAGGCTTGATTTGTTATAAAAGGCATGCTTTGGATAAGTCCAAGTGCATCAGGCAGAAATCTTTGGATGGAAAAAGTCTTATAGAATTTGGATGTATTTACACATTTTAAATCCAAAGTTGTTCAAGCATCTTATTTCCTTATGTGCAGAATGAAGAATGAAGCAAATGCAAGTTTTAAAGTTGTGCAAGACTGAGGAATTGTGTGTGTGCATGTGTGTATCTGTGTAAATTATGTTTTCAGGGGGAGAGGTTAAAGCCTGCTTTCAATATATGTTTTCCTACAACTCTAGTGCTAGATCAGTATATGGAAGACCCTGTGGTACCATCATTTAGTTGCTTACTGACAAGCTATCTATCATTATTTAGCTCACCTTCCTCTTTGTCAAATGCTCTATGTATATTGCAGATTAATGGTTTCTATACCCATATTATGATTTTATATTTCATTGTACTGTTTCATAAAATAGCAGCTCAAAATTTATAGTAAGAGAGAGTGACGCAAAAAAAAAAGTGCTGCAAGGAAAAATATTTCAAAGCACAGGTCTACTGATTTCTGTTCTGGTCTCAAAAGACAAAGTATACACAATGATGAAGAAGTAACACTATAAAAAAGTACATTAAAGGAATCCCTAAAGCAATTTATGCCAAGGAAATATGASCTCAGATAAGCTGCATGGATACAAAAATTAACAGCACTGATAAATTAGACAGAGATGAATACGTTTTTCAGATGGAGCACTGAAAAGTGAGGTGGATAGTGAGATGGCAAAGTTAGTCTAGAGCTGATGTGAAAAGCTGCAAAAGGATCTCATAATATTGACTGTCTGGGTGGTTAAAGGAAAGATGAAATTCAGTGCTGGTAAGCGCAGTGAGTGTGAGGAAAACAATTTCAGCCGCATGTGTSCAACAAGAGCCTCTAAATTACCCAATAACCCCCAGGAAAGAGATTTTAGACTCATTGTCAACATTCTCAGAAAACGTCAGCTCAGTTTCTAGCAGTGGTCAAAAGAGCAAAAGAGCAAACAGCATCTTCTGAACTGTCAGGACAAGAATAGAGAGCAAAGCAGAACAGAAATATTACATCACTGTAGAAACCAGCAGTGCACCGATTTCTTGAATCCTGTGTGCAGTTCTGGTYCTCCCATTACAAAAATGATAGAGTAGAGCTAGAAAAGGTGTAGAAAAGGGTAATAAAGTTCAGATTATTGAATGCCTTCCTCAGGAAGAAAGACTAAATAAGATGCGACTCTTCAAGCGATGAATGAAGGTGAAATGCAATAGAGGTCTATAAAATCAGGTTTGCCAGGGAGCAGTTGCAGGGACAACATATATTGACGTGTGCCATGGGTTATACAAAACTGTTATTAGACAGCAGGCTTAAACAACACAAAAAGAAATACTTTTTCAAACAACATATAAATTGTAAAACTCACGGCCATACGAAATTCTGAAAGCCAAAAATATAAACGGGTTAGGGAGTAGACTGGCTATTAAATACAACAGTACAAGTGTGACCTCCAACTAGGTCCCCAGACTGCTGATTGCAAGAAGACAGGAAGGTATATGCTGGARAATAGAGTTTCCAGTATGCCTTTTCAAAATCAGTATTCAGAGGCAGATTTTTACTTTCTGGGCTTGTGAACAATAAAAAACATTACTATGCATTTTCATTCTCTCACTGGAATATAGCTCATTAAAATATTCCTATTTTCTTAAAGGCAGAAAAGCAATATATCTGATCTTTTAATTCAATTTCAGGCTGAAACGGCCTTATGCTGCCACATCTCACAGAAATAAGGATACAGGAGTAAATGGACCTTCTAGCTCTTAMGATCTTGGTAAATATCTAGTAAAACAGGGCTCAAAGAATCAAAACTTCTTTAACTGGTCTTCAACAAATACTGAAGGGGAAATAAAACACAAAGTGCACAGAAGTAGAAGTTTCTTACAACATCATGCAAGAATTTTCTTTCTTGGCATGTCAGCTGCACCAGTATTTTGTCTTACACCACACTTTATCAGTCACAGGAAACTAATCTGAATTGCAACCCAAAATGTTCTAGTATGGTATAGCAGATAAGTCCAAATTCAAGAGGTAGAGAAAAGACAGCAAGAACATTTGCAATATCTTCYGTAATGGTATCATGAGGCAGTTTTACTTCAAGGGTCCTGTGATATCTTTTTTTTTTTTCTGACATAAAGCTGCTTAGCCAGAAATAACTCCAGAAATGTTATCAAAGGACCAATCTTTTAGCTTTCTTGTTCCCCAAAGAACATATATATATATWTTTTATGATTTATATTTCCATTTCTGGAAGTGTATCGCAGTGCCTATGCACTGTTAATAAAGTCAGGTAAGTAACAGAACATCCGCCATTTCTTTAGTCTTCTCAGAATACTRATCTTAATGGGGACTTGAGTGGGTCCTAAGTGTACTTCTGCAATAAATATGTCCTACTAGCGATCTGCTGTAGGTTGAATTTCCCTGTTTTAAGATCACATTGTACTTTTTCAAGTCCAGCAGCTACAGAGTCTGGACATCAAAATAGCTGTGCCCTGCCTGCAGTGAGTCTGGATAGCTCATTAGGCAAAGCTTGCAGTGAAACTATTGGAAGGAAGCAGAATTAACTGGCTGAAAAACATTTATTTCTTGGGCTGTGATTGGAATGCAGCAGCTGAGGCAGTTGCTTACACAGGTCTATATGTAAATAAATTGTGCTAACTTAGCAGAGCACGTCCTGAAATGCTATTATATTTAGAAGCTGTTTGCTTTTGTATTTTAAAGGTTTTTATTATTTAACAATCAACAAGGAATAGCATTATTTTCTTTTGTTTTGTTTTCTTACAAATACAGCTTGCAGAGGGAGAGGCACTGAGCAACGGACAGTAAAGATGAACGTGAAGGTTTTTGAGAAGCGCAGGTTTAATTGCAGCCTCCCCCCRCAAGCACCGAGGGAGACCTGCATGRGGAAATATCTGACGCCCCGGGTGCAGCTTGGCATGAGGGCGATGGGTGCTGGAGCCTCTTCTCACACCCCGCTGAAACCTGAGGGTGCAAGCCACACCACCGCATCTCAGCCACTCGTCCAGAAGCCCTGAGTAGTCGAAGCGCAGAAGCAGACAGTCCCGGAGCACAACTTTCACACATTTTAAATGTTTACTTGATGTTGAGATGAATTGCACTCTAAAAGCAACTGTTTATTTCTACCGACTTTAAAGGTGGTCGGGATGATTTGCTCAGGTGTAACATCTGTACGGCAGCGTCTAGTTAGGTGACATGAGTCCCCCAAATTTGTCTTACTTGCTTTCTTGCCAAGGCTACATCCATCGAGTCCCATGGAGTCACACTGAGCTRAACGAACACTAAACCTCAGGAAAGCTGAGCCCTGCGCCCACTCTGCACCCTCTCCCTGAGCCGCAAGGGAAGTCACCCAGCCGCTCTGTACTTCAGGCCTCGCTCGTGAGATGCTCAAGCCTCAACAGCTATGGCCCCCTTTTTCACTCATCTTTGCAAATTTTAGGTCATAATCTTCTTTTCCTTTCTGAAACTAGTTACATTTGATTTCATGCTAGTTAGCATTGGTTCCCTCACATTTTTTCCAGGTGGCTTCCCAAGTCCATAAAAGAAGAGACAACAGCATGCCCTCTAATCACTCCCTGTTCCCCGAGGACACCTAGCTAGACAGGGTCTGCTTTCCTTAGAGCATAATTCTTCTGTTCTTAATCATGGACGTAGCCCCAGCAGTGTCCAGAATTACTCCCTTGAGTTAATACTGCCGAACCCCTGTTTCACTTCTCTTTAATCATGCTAATCTTCATCTTTTATTCACTAACTGATAACAATGSAATTGAAAGCTCTGCCTTACGTTCATCTCAGCCTTAGACAATGCCACATAATCCATTTAGAAATTCTAGAAAAGATGGGAGATTTAACTCTTTATTAATGATGTCGTAGGTCAATTAGTCATCTTGTGATTCAGAAGCTGATAGACAAAGCATTTTTTTCCTGCTGTCATATTTTTCTAGTCTAGAAGTCACTTCTCTTCCTGCTTTATACAATACCGAAAATAAAACTGATCTCCAGACATCACAGCGTTTCACTGGGTGGCAGAAACAAGCAGGCTGATTTTCAAACTGCTGCTATGGCTACTCCAAYGGTCTGTCAGGAAGCCAATACTATTCAACACCTATATGACTGATTATACCTCAATCCCTCAACAGACAACCAAACAGATGTCACCACCAAGGATGCCTAGTGGCTGCTGAATAACATTTCTGCTGCAGTGACACGGCCTCAATCAGGAAGAGAAGGGATTTACTCAGGGAGATAATTACCTCTTACTGATATGAAATCTGGATGCTGAAAACACCAGGATCCTAAACACTGTGGTAGAGGGAACAAGTCTGAAAAGAACAGAGGCACCCAGCCTTACCTACGAATGGTAAATATAAGCCTAGCAATAAATATTTTACAGAACCAGACTGAACTCTGTTTGAACGACTATCTTTTCAAAATGCTAGGATGACAAATACTGTATTCTTGACTGCACTAACACATTATTCAGCCAACACAACACATTCTAGTGAAGAAATGCTCTTTGCTTTGAGTTGATATGCAGGAATGCTACAAAGACTCAGATATGGAATTCAAATATATTTTAGTGTATTTTGCATAAGCCATTTCTGAGKATGAGAAAAAGCATCTGAAATATGAAATTTATGCTAAAAACATTTTTTGTTGTGTGACTTATTGCAGAATTAGAACGTTAAAATGTGTGTTTTCCCACCTCCTTGAAATATACCACGATAAACATGCTGAGTTATTGTTAATGATAGTGATATGTAGTCCATTCACATAAGAAGAAATACAGTCCAGATACACATTCATCACAGCTTTAGTAAGCCCTGGAAATAAAACAGTATTCTTACCTGTATGTGGTCAGGCTTCTTGCTAGAGACAAGAGCAGCATTTTAACTGTCTGCTGGGTCTCTACTTCATTTCTCTGCATTGCAACTTCAAAATCTCTTCTTCTGTGTCTGACCTAACACGGGTTGCTAGTTTCTGGATTTTTTTTTCCACATTTAGCCTCACAGTAAACTCAATATGGTCAACAGTTATATGTGTAAGGTTTATTTATTTAGTATTTTGGCTAAGTCCCAGGTAGGTCTTAAAATGTGAGCTTTACTACCTTATTTATACTCAAAAAAACTATTATTATTTACAAGGATTTGGGCTAGAGTTTTTTAATGTGAATGCCTAAAACATCGGGTATAAATCTTTCCTGAGCACCCCCATAAAGAGACTGCCTCAGTGAAGGCTAGCTTCCTTGGCAGAGGAAGACAATGATCAAATACTTTGAATAGGAGTTAAGTGCATAAACGCCTTTCAGCTGCACCAGAGTGACTTACCCAAAGTCACACAATGTCTCCGTGGCAAAGCATGAAGCAAATGTTTCACGTCCTAGAAATTCTTATTGCCTGCAAATTCGTTTGCAAAGTGATACATTTTCCTGTTATTATTTTCCAAGTGCATTGCAATGGTACTTAAAGACTCCCAGCAGAATACAGGGCCTCAGGGTTTTAGGTGTGTCTGCACAACATGACACAGCTCTGCTCTGTTGGAGAAAGCTGTCTTTATACAGTACATCAGGATGGTTGCCCATGAAACACCCTGGGCTCCCTTGCAATTCAGCAAGTAGGGGAAGGCGCTCCCCATTTGAGCCAGAATGACTGAAATTGGTTAAGTAAGGAGCAGCAGCCAGCCTAAAGTCTCAGGGGGCTGTGAGGAAACCACTCATGCAGTGAAGCCTTTGCCCCACTCTGTAAAACCGTAGGACCCACTTACTCCAGTCTCCTGGGGCTGCCGGTACCAGTGGAACTGGGCTAGTCCCGCCCAGTCTACTGTGCTGGTTGCAACCCCTACCTGCTGCATTTTAGATTTGGGACACATCAGCCGCACCATTTTGTCTGCCTCCATCTCAGGAGAATAAAGAGGTCCTTGGAARCTAGCCTCTGAATAGGATCAGCCATCATTCTGTGGAAGCTTTATACCTCAAAAAAGAAGAAAGATCRAGAAACTGAGACAAGGGGAAAGAAGGCCTGAATCAGACTGTATAGAGGCCTGGTTTATTTTAGCGTTGACTTAAACTGGCTTTGCACCAGGCCCACATTGCACAGGCTTGGTCTATGAATCAGATATGTACATCAAGCCAGCTCTGAGGCTCTAAACAGGCTCTGTGAAGGAGACATTGCCAAATTCCACACATACAGCAATGTGTAACGTTAAGAGGCCAACTGTTTCTTCAGAAAAAATGTAGACCGTTTGTAGAAAATATGCAGCTTAAAACTGATTTATGTTACACACTAGGCACGAATATTTTATTCAACCAACACAGAAGAAAGTTAAAGATATCTCATTGCAGATCTCTCAGCTTATCCGCACTGATTAAGAACCAGACAGGGATAAGGCAGGGGCCAAGGACTCCTCTTTCAGCTAACACGTGAAAGGCAGCATGCCTTCTTGCTAGCCTTACATGATCTCTGATGTGTGATGTGATGGAAAGGAGCAAGGAGCATCTGCCAATTTAGACTGCAAGTCAAGGCATACAAATATCAGGGGTATCAAGCTATGACCATGACGCCAAGGAAGGCTGATTCCAACTTTTATTGCCTTGCCGTAGGCCCGAGAGAACATGATCTTACTTTATTCAAGGCTTTCACAGATCCTCAAGTGCCCCAGCGTTTATTTTGAACTGTCTATGCAGACTTACTGTCAAATTCACACTTCAATAAATAGTAATTTAATTCTAATAAATACCTATTTCAGTAAATATCTACAGTAGCATTCTACAGTAAATTCCACTAACACATTTGTTTATCAACGAACCAAAGCTTTTACTGCTTCTGCTACAAACTCAGCAATGAAACCTGTTGGCTTTGGCAATCCCAGCACAGCCAGACAGTTGCAGAGATGATAACAAACTTTATGTCTTTATTCACCAGTAAAGAAATTATTTGATAGGATGAAGAAGGCAATCATTAGACATTACTTAAAATTAGAAGCTGAACCTCTAAAGGACCTTTACATACTGTGAGAAAAACTATTTTAGGTCGTGTGCAATGCTGTTTAAGAGTTGCAGTTGTTTGCCCCACACAGCGCTGTTTAATGGGATGGAGAAGGAGAAAAGATTCAAATTATGCAARAGCTTTATAATCAGGGTAAGAACTCATACTGCCTTAGAGATCTGTTGGAAAAAAATCTCTTCTGGGCTTAATCTCAAGTCCTTGATTCAAGAAGGACATGGAGGCTTTCTGAATAAGCCTGAGGCCAAAAGAAAAGAGACCACTTCAATGTTTGCCCAAGTTACGCATCTCGTCTTTGCAGCCCAGCACAGGACTAAGGATCAAGAAAAATAGGTAATTCAGCAAAGAACCTTGCTAATGCATAATGTAGCTGTAGATAATCTGTCTTCTTCACATGAAGAACAAGGTGTTTTTTCAGACTAAGTCATTTTTTATTTTAGACTAAGGAAAATAGCAATCAAAATTAAAGAAAATAGAAACCCTTTATGAGTGATCATGGTACTCCTAGAAGGAAGACCTGAAAGCTTGAGCAGTTACAGAGCTGTTGCCCTTGCAGACAGCAGTAACTAATGCATACAATGAAATATATGGTTACCTAGAGCAGAGGGAGTAAAAGCTAACATGATTTTAGCTGGTTTGACTTAATCTCAGTTTGGACAGTTTCCAGGACAGAATATAAAAATTCTAGTTCAATGATTTCCATTCTTTGTGCTCTTCTGAAAAAAGATTTCATCTAGTCTTTCTCTTAACCAAAAAAATAAAATCAAGAATACAAATCAAGCATGTCCAGTAGAGATAGGAGATCCAGGAGAATATGGATGTCAGCATAAAAGGTGCTGATAAAAACCTCATCTGATGGATTAAATTCAAGTCCATCTTCAAAAACGTTAATCTAAACTGAAATAGGTGCTGAGAAAGGCATTAGGATCAAGGCAAAGGAAGATTTAGATTTCCTGGTGTTTCTTCCTTTATATGAAATGAAAAAGATGATACACACCTAAAACCCCAAAATCTTCAAGGTTTCTAAGGAGCTAAAGCATCTTATTGGTACAAATCAAGATCATCAATGCTGGAGTTGTAGATCAGATAGTTAAAATGAGATTCAATGAACAGAAGAAGCTTCCTGCTTGTTGTTATTGCTCTTTATTATTTACTCCATGCATTCTCTATTGCACATAACGAGTTTTCCTCTCCTGCACAGTAGAAGGGGCTTATAAAATTTATATCTGCAATGTATAATTGATACTCATACACTGTTATTAATTTTGTTCTTATGAGCTTTGTGCACAAAGGGGAGTTATAAGGAGGGGTTTGAAAGAAGTCATGAGTAATTTGGCAAACTCTGAATGGGAGTTTTGCTTCCTGCATGTTTTCCATGCATATATTCCATACCCAAGTCTAGTCTTCTCTTCCCATTAATCTAATTTCTTTCTGTTTGTTCTTTGCCCCAGAATTAAATAAATAAATAAATAAATCAGTTCCATCTCATCACACAGAAATTAGAAAAATGTTCCCCAGTACCCATAAAATAACATGTTCCGTTTTAAAGAATAGTCTTAAAAAGCTGTTGAAATTTCCCAGCTTCATTTTTTCATGGAACCACTGTTTAATTTACAGTAAGTCGAGAGGCAAGAGGGATGATAAAGTTAAGCTCATGCTGTTGAGAACAATTATCCTGGCCCAGAGACATATGTAGCCCCAGAAGGTTGAACAGACCACCATAGCTTAAAGGCACTAAGATAAAAGGGCTCATGCTGCGTGGGCCCAGTGGGAACAAGGCCACAGCCTGCAAACAGAGCCCACTCTGCTTTCATTTGATTTGTGCCTTTTATTTTATTTATTTATTTTTTTTTTTTTGCGATTTTGATTTATTTAATAAGACCCTGGTGCATTCAGTGGAAAGAAAAAGAGCTGGTAGCTGGGACAGTGTGACAATATCTATCTAACA
>NW_028186206.1:561055-732905 GCF_003343005.1 Rhea americana
AAAAAAAAAAAAAAAAAAAAAAAAAAAAAAAAAAAAAAAAAAAAAAAAAAAAAAGAAGAAGACATGAGATGTTTAAATTTACACAAACAGAATAACAGCACCTTTTCTTTTTCCTCCATCTCATTAATCATGCTAGTTAATTGTTGGGATAATGACTTCACAAGTTCATGTAGTACAAAAGGATTTTCCTCAAACTGCACATAGTACTTGGCATTTACTTCTACATATGACAATATCTCTGCATTAAAATGTAAGGCAGTTTTTCTTTTTCCTTTTTCTATTATCCAGTTTTCCTGSAAAGTGAATTGCATGTTGTTCTCAAAGATGGAAACAAATAAACAGAGAAACTTCAAGGTAGCAATTAGTAAAGGAGATTATATGCTTTTAAAAGGAAAGCAATAAAGGAGATAAAGATAGAAAAATAAAGAAAACACTTCAAARTGTAACTAAAGTTTAAGAAGCTAAATTATATCTCCAAAAGAGATTCAATTTTTGGTAGGTTTTTAGGTTACTTAAAACAAAAACAAAAAAAGAAAGAAAAAATAATGGAATTTTGAATAGCATTTGGCAGCTATGTCCRGAGTTCTAAAAATAACAGGCTATCAAGATCCTGTTTAAGTTAGGTGATATCACTCTTTACTGTCCTGAAAAATGTGGTCCCGATCTGTCACTGAGGCTAAAGAAGGACTTKCTTCAAGATGCCTTTAAGAAACAGTGTGCCTGTCTGCACTCTTAAGCACTTAAATGTTTTTACAAGTTGAGTGATCAATTACATTCTTTTTTATCCTTTTTTTTGAACTGTTAACATTTTATGACTATTTTGTTTTAGTGCTTCTTCCTCTGTTTGTATATTGAATTTCAAATCTCTTTTGCTGAATAATACTGCTAAAAGCATCCTAAGTGTTACAGCCTCCCATCTCTGAACTGTAAGGAGAATACATCAGGCCACTCAAGCTTTCTGTGAACTATTCTAATTCTCCAGAACTTTGAAACCTTCCACCAAAGAGTAAATTACGAGGAATTACTCTTTCTAATGTAATCATTGAGAGAAAGACTAATTCCATAATTTAGCAATCCCCAAACCTCTCTTTTTCTTTCTAAAAAATGAAAAGTATATTTGATACAGAAACTATCCACCAAAAGAAGAGCAGATAAAATATAAGAGAGTTCTGTTTCTCAAGCTTGTACCGTTTTCTTTTTTTCCTCCAAATTGATGCTTAACCAGATAAATAGCGAGTTGTTGCCATAGTAGTGTTTTATGATGTCAGGCATGTACAACTTGCACTTCACTTTGTCTTCTTGATGGAAAAGCTGCTAGGCAGAAATCCTCTCGGCTTTCTTCTCGGTGTTTTGTGCTGCAGTATGAGAAACCATTCTAGGGTATTTTCTTAGCTGAATGTTTGTAGCTCCTTCAATTACCAGACTAAAATTTGGCCCTGTCTGAGGCAAAGCAACAATCTCTCAGGGTCAGATTATAATCATACATTTTACCGTAGCGAGGAATGAAAGACCAATGAGAGCAGCCCGGCGTGGCGTCGCTTGGTCCTCTTCTCTGTGGGGAGAAAGGGAATCAGCCTGTTTCCTGACAGGTTTACYTCTCCTCTGCGTAGTTCACCCTGCGGTGCAAAGGGGAAGCTCTGCCCGTCTTGCCGTTGCCCGTTCCCTTCCCATCGCCCCGGCAGCAGGGCAGAGGCAGTGCTTGCCTGCAGCATGGGGTGGCACATGCAATAARTTCATAAGGCATCAGGAAATCCCTTACTTCCCTTATAAACATAAGGTTTGGTTCACAGTGCAAAAGGTGTAGTTGTTTTTGAAAGAGGTCTCAGYGTACCCTGTCATAAGCAGCAGACCCTTAGATGAAATCCTGAAGTTAAGTACGTTACATTAATGATTCAACCAGAAAATAGTCTTGTCTGTTCTAGTACAACCTCCATTTTAACTTGTCCACATAAAAAAACAGTAAGAACTTATTTTTTTTCAGAAGGATAAAATTTATATTTCATCTCAAAACCTTCACTTGGCCACCGCTGCAGTCCTCAAACCGAGTAAGGCAAACACCACCTTCTGATTAATCAAAATGTCCTAACACACTGACACACTACATTAATGAATATTTCTTCTGTTCCTTCACCCCTAAAAATTGCCTAATCTGGGATTACAAATAAGTATGAAACAATTGCAATCAGCACGTGGGGATTCCATGAGCAGAAATGAAGGTTAAATTCAAAGGATACATTATTTACGGTGAACTATTTGCTTAGCMCTAGCACTGAAGAACAGTGGAACAAATGGAATTGTTAGATGCAACATGTACTAAGAACAAAGGCTGAAATCCCATTTCTAGTACTCCACGCATAAGGTTCCCTTGTGTTTTAAAAGAACTGCAGTGTTAGCTTTTCTCTCATTAAACTGACCCTCTTCTATATTGAACCTAATTTGTTTYTTTTTCCCATTTTCAGTTTATCTAAAAATCAGTGTCCTGAAAAATTCAATAGTTGTAATGAACAAAAACAGAAGGAGTTTACTAAGCAGTGCATGTGGTCGTTCTCATCTCACTGCACCAGGCATCTTTGGCTGCTGGGACAAGCCTCAGAGGCTACCCCTCCGTATCGGAAATGTAGTGGCACATCTTGCCATACTGCAGGGAGACTGCGGTGGCCATGGCCACAGCTGCCATCAGAAAGGAAACGCGGCTGAGATGACCTGAGAGCACCTACCGAATCGCCAGACCCCCACTCGCAGGAATGGGACCCCAAACCTGCTCGCAGGGCAACACGGAGCACCTCAATCCTCCGCGTACGCCCCGTCGCTGAGTCTCTGAAGCCCTTCAGCTGCCACCACCACCGCATCCACCCCCATCCTCCAGTCCACCCTTCCCTACCRGAGGAATTTGCACAATTTGCTTAACTGACAAGAGAATTGCTATTTCGCTTTGGAGCGCGGTGTCTCCCTGGCCCTGTGCCCTCGCCTTTTGTCAATACACGCAGCGCTGGTAAGCGAGGTTGACTGCAGGCGCAGAAATCTTTTCGCAGGCCCCCCTGGGAAGGGGGCAGCATGTTGCAGTGGCTCAGCCCACTCTTTCTGCTACTTTTGAAGCTTTCGTGCTCTGTGTTATTTTTATGCGCTCCCTCTGCATCTCACAGCCAAGGGAGCGTAGCATTTTAGTCATTTAAAGCCAAGCTCTGCCCTCGCTTACACCCATGCAACTCGTGGCCCTGGGAGACAAATAAATCTGCCAACAGGCCATCATTCAAAGTTCCATTTCTTTWAAAAAAAACACAGCAACAAATAGAAAGATTTTGCAGCAAACGAAGTGTGGTCAGTCAAGTAATACTGAGCTGAGCTTTGAATGAGTTATGAACTAATTCCCTGTGTGATGCAGTGCATTGTGAACCTGGTAGCTATACAGGCTGCAGCAGTCCTGATGAGTTATGCAGTTACTCCAAATTCATGAAAATAAACAGCGTTATTTCACTTTTACACACACACACAGATTCTCTCTCCCTCTGATCCTCTGTGACAGTCAGTAGTCATAGTTACAATGCTAAATTTCTTCCAATATAGCACACAAGTATTACCACACATATTCTAAGTTAAGGTGTCTAAAACCTTATCTTAAGGATTTTTCAGAGTCGTACTGGCACTCTAAAACATAGTTCTCTCAAGTGTCCTGCATACTATGTTTTTCTTATTTTCTTAGAAAAATGTCCCATTGACCTTAGTGGGCATTTTTAAAAAATATATTTATCAAATGGGAGATTTTTAGAGGATTGTAAGAAGAGTTGCAGACCAYAACATAGCAATATTTTATCCCACTTATAAATATATCTTTTTATCRTGTTTAAAATAAGCTTATTTGCTTAAACAAACTTCAAAAATTCATGTCATTGCTCTAGGTTATGTGTGAGAGCTTCTCATGAAGTGGTGGTTTTGCTTACATAAAGGTAATCTTTGAAAATATTTTGAGCTGTTTCTGGACATCCTTTCTGAGAAAAAGTGTTGCATAGCCAAAGGATGGAATAAAGCCTCCGTGTTGGGCTCTTCTGGCTCCTCCCTATGCWGAGATATTCACTTCCATCAGAATCAAGCTGTTGCTGTAAATTTGCACTGCAGAATGAAAGGGATCAGACGGRGAGGCTGTTCCCCAAAGCAAGCCACCAGTCACCTTGGCATCCACAGATGTGGGTCCAGATATCTCCTGTGTCAGGTTAGAAGAAGTGTGCATCGAAAGACTCACTGATTCAGTTCACTGGAGAGATTGCTGATCTTTTAAGTGGATGTTGCCTACTAGCAGAAAGCATAGCAAAAAAAGCTGACCTGTCTGTCTCCRGTGAGTTACTCTTCCAAAACCGTAAACACCCTAAATTGAGTAAACCAGTGCTGTGGTTCTGTTGCCATCATCCAAATTTCTTCACCTTATGATGCAATATAGAATAATGCTAAAATTCATTCTTGGTTACTACATTTCCTTTCATTCTGGTCTAAAATTTCTAATTTCAAAAAAATATTGCTAGTGTTGGCAGTTTTTCATAGAAAATATTTTCTGTGAGTCAAACTAATTTTCAGGTTTTTTAGCTGTTCGCAAATCAGGAATAAATTAATGAGAAATTTAAAATATTCAAAATTCCCTGGTTAAAATTATCATAATATTTTAACAAGTCACCCTCCCCCAAACTCCTTGGAGCATTTGTAGAGCAACTCAAACACATTTATATTCACAGAAATTGTGGTGGGAAGGGACCCCTCTGGAGGTTTCTAGGCCAACTTTCTGCTCAGAGCAGGTCTCTCATCAGCACCACAGCAGGTCAGTTGTGGCCTTGCTGGCTGAATCCTGAAAACCTCCATGGATGGAGGAGCTCCATGGTCAACTTTTCTGGGTAACCTGTTTCAGTGTCAAACTATAGAGTCTACAGCAGAAGTCAAACAAACATATTAATGCTACGATACAGACATGCTAAGTATTTTCCAAACTTAAGACAAAGTTCATGTCTTCATGAGACTGCAACCAGACAGGAGTAGAACTAGCTGGATAATGGGAGCCACATATAACCRCAGAAAGAGGCGACTGCCGCCCTCCCAGCAGTTCCCCCCGTTTTGGTTTGATTTGATGTCCAGTCTRTACCAGTCTGTAAAATCTGCAAGTAAAGAAATATATTTTACTCCTGCAGAACTGTAATCTCTAATGAAATTGAGAACAAAGGATGGTGCCGGACCATTTGTGGCTCTATTAATGTTTCTGTAGTACTTCTGACAACAGTAGTCTAGCTTATTTCATTATAACATTCTGCCTTTTCTTTAACTGGATAGTGTATTCCTCTTTCTTTCTCACTGCCATTTATGCAGCTATAATACAAAATTAATTCTAGCATAGAAGTGGCTCTATTTAGTCGTAAAAGAATCAATTCATCTATATTTACATATTTTAAGAATACAAACATGCATATGTGTGTGTGTGAATGTATATATATACTATATATATATATACACACATACACATAGATCTGTAGATATAATTGATGCCATTATAATTACAACTCTGAAATGTAATTTCGTATTTGTAACAGAAAATATTCAGTCACCCATAAAAAATACTGAAAATAATTATTGAAGAATTTACCAACAGTCACTGAGTTATTCTTTCTGATTGCTTGTTTCTTTTTTTTTTTATTTAGCTCTTATTTCCTTCTTTCTTTGTTCTAAGTCCTCTGGGATATAAAATAGCTCCTTGCACCACCCAAACACATTGAGCCACATTTTAAAATCACCTACAAATTTGTAATATCCACAGTCATTAGGTGCCCCTCATGCAACAATAACGTGATGGCATTAACTGATGGATTAGACCTACTACTCAGGATGAAGTGAATATAGTAACCTTTGAGGTGAAGCATGGTACAAAATAACACAATGCAGATGATATTTCAAAATTAAGTGCTTCTYGTGCCCCACCGAGCAAAATATACTGATCTGTTAATAACAAACCAGACTGTCACCAAACACATGTTATCAGCACAGAGATTATATTGTGTATTATATTGTGGTCTCCTCTGGGCCTACTGTTGCACTAAGAGGTGCTAATTGGGGGGGCGGGGGGTGTCAGCTAGAAGGGCTGTTTTTCAGCCTTACAGTGGTGGTGGCAGCTTGTAGCACAGAGCTGAAGGCAGGTGTCCCTCAGAGGGTGAGGGAACGTGCGGGGTGCTAGATGATGCAGTGACTTCTGGGATAGTCTTGGAGGACGGTGCAGGCTCAGCAGAGCCAAATCAGGTGCAGATGCACCCTTGCTGCCTTTAGGAGCGGTTCTTGGAGTGAACGATCCCCAGAACCACACTCAGATTTATTTCAGATAAAAATAGTTAGTTGGTTCCAACTAGTTAGCTGACTTGCCAGAGAGAAAGAACAGCACTCTGGAAAAGGACATGGATGGGACAAGTATTTTCTCTTCTGGTTTAGCTCAGTTGGTTAGAGCATGGTGCTGCTAAYGMCAAGGTTGCGGGTTCAATCCCCGTATGGGCTGTGCTGAGGGTTGGACTAGATGATYTCCAGAGGTCCYTTCCAACCTCACCATTCTATRATTCTGACACAGCTGTGGTTTTTACTTCTTAGTTTAGTGATGGACCTTTAAATGACTAGTTCAAAATTCTTAGAACTGAATAACAGAATTAGCAGTATTTTGGAAATGAATTAATTTCACTGCTAGTTAAAACATGATCTGCAACCTTATTTGTCATGCATTATTCTGGGCTCCCCTAGAATATGCCCATCTATTTGACCACAGCAAATATTATTTAAGTTGATGTCCTCTCACCTGTTACATCTATCCACCCCATTTTACTCATGAAGGACTCAAGAAAAAGCAACTGGAGACAAGATTTGCCTGATGTAACTTTAGCTACTTAACTGAATCTGAACAGTGAGGAACTCTAGCTGGGAGAGGTGTGAACTGTCAAATGGCAAATTCTAGAAATGTTTGTTAAGGGTTTGTTGATATCCCAGGTAGAATATGTTCAGTGTTGCAGAAATAGATAGACTATTGGTATGTGAGCTCAAGGTAATAAATACTAATGAAACCAAAAAATTCCCTGAATGAGTGCATATCGTACCAACACCACAATTTCGGCCAGGGTGATAATTAACGAAATATACTCAGTGTTGTAGGATACGTTCATTCATTCAGAACCCCAGATTCCTTGGTGGATAGAAATGCTCTTTTCTGAGCAGGATGGAGTGAGAGTCACTGTGGCAGTTGTACATCTGCACATATTTCTTAAATGTGTTTTCCAGTCTTATGTGTTAACTATGGAAATAAGGCTATATTACTTCTGTAGGCTGTATTACTTCTGCATTCTTGTCTGCGCTAATATGGGAACCCTGGGATTCCAGTCTCCATAATGAGATCGAATTATCTAACTACGCTGCCTCTCAAGAGCTACTTTTCTCAAAAAAATCATGCAAAACTCCCAGTGACTTCACACACTGCAGTCTGCAAGTTTACACAACAAATGATGGGAGAAATAAGAGCGCTATGATGGTAGCTATATTGTTCATTTCCTTATACTATATTTTCATTTCTTTCAAGACTTTGCCATGAACAGCCTGAAAATTAGTGACACATGAAAGCTAAAGCAGATGCATGATGTCTTCAACATATGTAACACGGGAGTTCTACTTACTTCTGTGGATATTGCTCATTAAGACTGTCCTTTCAGGAGATAAATGTTGTTCTGCTAAACCTTACCTGGTCCCTGAATGCACATTTTGAGTGAAATCCTGCAAGATTCACTTTGTCAAAGTTCTCTTCCCAAAAAGTTTTTTCAAAGGGCTTTTGGGTCAGGTTTTATGCTTGTGACTCACAAATAAGAGCTTGCAGTCCTTCCCTTAACATTTTACTCAAGGTTAATCATTATATAATAGAGACACCTGAGAAAAAGATTCCCCTGTCTATACACTCTCCAGAATACTTTAAATTCTAAAATCCGTGCCTTCCTCATCAAGCTCCCTAATTACTTAATTAAAACTACAGTATGTGTCTAACAAGGCTCTCAGAAATTTAGCTTGCAGTAATTAAAATGCAATGAAGCTTTTGTAGCCTGATACACCTTAAAACATCTTCTTTTCTATTCCCTTCCTTTCTCTCACCTCAAAAAATCTCTCATCTTTCATTTTCCTTCCTATTAATATTCTAATTTTAGTTTCCTCAACTGTACCTACCACCTCAGCAGGGACYAAATTTACATAGTCTTTATATATACCAGAGAAGTCCCAGTTTATAATGTTTGCCCTGGCTGACTCTAGGAAGTCAGGGTCACCCGGCCAGCAGGACACTGCTAGGTATTTTCAGGTCTAGCTGGAAATTGGAATGACGATGCTGAGTGTGGGGCCAGCTCTCCACTCTTTGCTCTTCCCAACATTACAATACAAAACTTAATGGGGATTTATCCCTTGTTCTCAACTAGCAGCTCGGGAAAGCTGTGCTCAGGTTTAACACCTGTGGCAGTCATCAAACACTAGGCAAATTGCACCATCTCTGGTTCCTCAGCTTAGTGCTGAGGATAGCCCAAACCAGCACCCCAACATACATCGAGGTAAGCACTAACCTGCAGGATCAAGAGGTAATCGAAAATCATAGGCTCTTTCAGATTGTATCAGGCCTGTAATTCTCCACTGATTCTGGAAACTGTAATCACTCAGTGAGCATTTTTCCTTACACTCTCACCCCCTGAGGGTGACCTTACTCTACAAAAAAATCCATCTGTCCCTTGCGTGTTTTATGCATCTTCCCTATGGAGTATGCATTTTATGTAGCAGGATGATTAACTCTTCTCTACACCAGGGAGAAAGAGCTTCTTGAAGAAGAAAAGCAAGAGAAGGCTTGGGGTGGTGTGCAGTCCTCACTGAAACAGACTTTCATGAGGCTCTACTTTACTCCTGTGCTTTGAGATGTTGTTATTTAAATGGATATGATGCTGAAGTGAGAACAGAGTTTTTTTTCTATGCTATTTGAAGATAATTGATTTTCAGCTTGTCCCCTTGAGTATTTAGTGCCTGCTGGGTATTGCATAACAGACTGTACTCTGTATTTGCTCTTCATACCAGTTTTACTTGTTTACAAAGCTACAGTGTACACGATTCTAGTATTAAAAGATAGTCAGCATGACTGACCCATGGGAACTTCAGGCCCACACAGACTTTCCGCTGTTGCATTAGAATTAATGCCACTGATGAGATTCTACTCTTGTGCACCCTCAGTTCACCTTCCTCTTTTGCCAAACGCTTCATATGCATTTCATTCGTATGTATTACCAGCCATAGTCAAAGGGCTACACCAGTATAGGATCAGCATCTATAATCTTACCCCACTCATTCAAAGGGACATCTAAAATTAGGCATCACCTCAAGTTGCATATTCATAAGTATCCTGAGTGGAAAAATTTAGCTCCACTAAAGCAAAACCTAAATGATGGTAACTACTTCCTTTGCCGAAGTTTGATGTGCTCTGTTCACTTTGAGCACCAGAGAATTTGTAGGCTTCATCCTGGTGTTGGAAAATGCTTATCTTGCATCCAGAGTAATAGGTGAGCCAGTCTAACTCACTCTTTCTCTGCTTCGTCCCAGAGATCCATCTTTTCTGTCATAGTCCTTAATATAAAATAAATTGCTTATCCTGTGGTCACTTCCTGCTATAATCGACAGACCTTTCTGGTGTTACCCTTCTCAAGCTAGCAATACATCTTACATGAATCTTAGTAACACAATCCCCAGACGTTTACTGTCTCAGTACTCTAGAAATACTAATGAATGTTGCTGATAAAAGCTACTGTGGATAATCATCTGTTGCAAAGGGCTAATTTTAAAGCAGCACTTCTGCAGGTGCAATCATAGTTAAACTGCTTCCAGTACTTCTGCTAACTCACCAGCATTTCCAAACTACAGTTAATATAGGGATGTCCAAAGGGCAATAGGACTTTTCCACAAATGAAATCTGTAGCAGAATAAGAACTTAATCTTGGATCTCCTGATCCTCATTCCAGTCCATTAACCCACTATTCCTATTCAAGCAGCAAGAAGAAAAGACGATGAACAGGCAGAGGGAAAATGCTTTGAATGAATTCTGAATATATTGTAAATTCATTGGAGATATGTTGTATTAATTCAGCTGACTTAGCTCTGACATCTGTTTACTCATCTTTAGACTATGTTACCCTTTATTTTACTTTATTCCTTATTTAGTTTATTTTTGTTTAAATTCTGGTGAGAATTACTAGCCAGTTGCTAGTGCCTTTTTATTTGCATTGAAGGCAATGAAGGTGTCATATTTGCTCTATTTCCCTGTCACCACATCTGGGGAATCTCTGCATTCTTCACCTGCCATGCTTAACCATGTGACACAACTAAGTGCAGATGAACACAGAAATCAAAGGGAAGTTCTCGGTTTGTCATATCAGCTCAGTGTCAGCATTTCACACAGACTGCATCTACTCTGAATAGACTCTTCCTGTTATACATGGACTAGACATCTATTAGCAGTGCTGATTTAAGTTATCCAAAGAGAACATGAGCCAAAGGCTAAGAACATTAATACCACTGGGTAGTGCTTCAGTATATGTCCCTCTTGCTATGTCAGCAAAGGTAAGTGCAGGTCACAGCCCATGGAGTAAACCAAATTGGTATCCATTACTCCTTGCTCAAGAAATTTAGTAAAATGTGACCAATAATTAAGTATATCCCCTTTTTGAAAGGAAGGAAAGGAGAAGGGGATGTAGTTTAACCTCTAATGAGGCTCTTTATTCATCCAGCTACCTCCTGGAACATACTCTGATTTCACATCATTTATGTGAGCACAGCTTCTCTTATCCTCAGCTTCTCCAGAGCACTAAATCTCCCAGGCTTTTCATTAAAAATTGTCAGTTGGATAAATATCAAAGTTTTATACCAAATATCAACATTTGGGATGGAACTATACTGATCTTGTCATATTTTATTTGAAAAATTATTAAAACAGATGATTTCAACCTTAGCATTTTCACTTTCACAACCTAACAAAACCTAAACTAGGCAAAACAATGACTTTAAGTAAACTATATTGGTGACATTAAAATAAATTATTTYGGTATATAGCCATTAAAAAATAAACCAGGACATTTCAGATTTTGTTAAAATTCACACACTCATGAAATATATGGAAATACAGTATTTTTGTGCAATGGAAACTCTGTCTCTACAACCAAAGCTTGCATGAATACCAGACTGAAAACCTTCAGCAAGTGAAAAATGGAAAGCTGGATAGATACAGGGATACTTTTGCGAAAAGATGGTTTTGAAAGAAAATCATTGTAATGAAGTTGTTATGGGGAAGAACAGTTGTTGCAGAGGCAGGTGTGAAGAAGATAATGGTCATGGTCATCATGATCTGGCCTGAAAGTTGCCATTAAAGACTATGGGCTCAACATAGCAGGTTGTCTCCTCAGGCTGATATGTCTGCGGTTGCAGTGGAACAGACTGAGGGACGACACAAGTGGAGAAATAGCTTGGGCCTCTTTGGTGGGGGAGCTGTGAAGCTGAGCATGAAATTTCATTGAATCATGTTTTGAAAGAGAAGTCAGGGAACCAAAGTGCTCTTGGAAGCCCTGCTTGTTTGGTTAGGGATCCAGACTTGCACACATCTTAGCATAGGCTTAGTTTTACTAGCAAAAGTAATTTAAAGGCAAAAATACACTGATATGTATGTATGTATCTCTTCACAGATATGTGTCTAAGAGGCCTGTGTTACTGTGTTATGAACCAGATATAGATGTCTTAAGAACAAGCACAATTTTATGCTGGAATAGCTCTAAAGAAGTCACAGTTATAGGAACAGTTATTAGCTGAAAGGATGGAGCATAATTTACTTTATTGCTGTGAAATATCTCTGGGCTGTAGTGACCTAAAAAAAAGTTTAGCAGTTCTGTTCTTAAAGCTTAGATTTAATGTTAAGCCAGTCTTTGTCCTCCAAGTGGGATTCAGTGTTACAGAGTGAAAAATAAAGTAAATTTTCTGACTCAGAAGATCTTTTCCTTGATATATTCAGAGTTATAAAACCTCATTTTGATTTGGTAGGGTGCAAAGGTGGCTTTAAAACTATCTTTCTTCCAGAGCACTTAAATGACAGAAGATAGGGTCCTAAGAGTTTCTGGGACATCATTAATTTATTTGAGGAGGAGTCATGAAAGTTCAAACTGAGGTCCTATATATATAATAAGTCTCAGGACTGTTAGGTAATTCCTAGTAGACAGTCATGAACATTATTAATGAGGCCCCACTAATAGTTTAGAAAACCCTTAGCTGAACTCCACTTGCAATTCCATTCATTAATTGCAGTAATTAACATTAAGGACTGCAAAAGCTTAATAGACAGCTTTTCCATTAATACACACAATGCTTATAGTGAAATCAGGTACTTGCAGAGCCATAACTGTGCAGTACATTTGAAGCAACAGCATCTTTCACAGAGAACACAAAACTCATAGATTATCCTTTGGTATCTGCAGAGAGAGGAATTATAAGTCTAAAACTAAGCAGGCTTCCTATCCCATTGCTAGCATGGCTGAGTTTATCTCGTTCTATCTGACTCACCTATTCCTATCATCTCCAGCATTATGCTTTTTTTGCTAATATAACATATGTAAACTTCTGGGACAACTTGGATGTCCTTCATTTCAGCAAATAATCATGGTAATGATGATAATTATAATATAACTTGGATTCATCGTCATTTGAACAGAATGCAAAGCCAGGGCAGAAAATAGCTCAGCTGAGCGTAAAAGCAACACTTATTACAGAGGTTAGGCAAAACTTTTAAGACAGATATGGAAAGAATTAAGAATGCAGAGTATCTTATCAGTTTTCATTATATTAAAAAGCAAGGAAAAGTGAATCTATGAATTCCCAGATCGAACACAAATCACATTAAAAGAATAGACAYAATCAGTTTAGTCTATATTTTCTCGTCGAACATACAAAACTTAGAAATAGTCAACCATGGGAAATGATGGAAACAGGTATTATTACCACCAGCAAAATACAAGCAGTGTTTCATATTGGCTAGCTCTTGCTTAATAGAAATGCATGAGAATACGGTTATAGGATCTATAGGCTGGTATTAGTAAGGCAAATTTAGAAATAAGGCTAGTGAGAGTGGTTATTCAAGCTGTTAATCAGCCACTCTTTCTTCCTAGTGATAAGATGATACTGTGAAGTTGGTTTATTTCAATGAAACAACAACAAAGCCTTGATGTAATAAGTTTCTTTAAGGTATTTCTACTTTGCACTGTAGTGTGTAGATCCCACCATTTTCTTTAGAAAAATACATTTATTAATTATAAGAACCATTTCCAATTCCAACTGAATAATTGCATTTTGTCAACTTATATTATGCTGCAGTTTCCAAAGAAAAAGAAAGATTTATTCACCTGCTGTTTTAAGCTATTGTGTACTTTTACTTATAATTAGTTGATATATTTCACCCCAGAAACAGCTGCGTTTCACAAATGGATTTAAAACACTCCTAGATATTCTTTGCACATGTATGTGTAAAGTGCTTTGATCCTTTAGAATACATAACTGTAAGATGGCTTTAATTAATTAATGATTCTGACAAATATTTATCTAGCCCTTTGGAACTTTAGATAGCTTAGAAAGTGGAGTCTTTTCATTTTCTAAAAAATACAAGCAAGGTACCATATGCAATAGTAATTTATGGACAGATCCCAGCTACTGATAGAAGAATGAAGTACATACTCGTGCTTTTACTCAGTTTCTGTGAAGCAAACATTGGAGGAAAAAGTATTTTGATCTTCTTTTAGCTCTTTTACTCATGCTTAACACAAAGATATAGCACATTTTGTTCCACTAAAATAACACATTTTTTTTTTTTCCTTCAAGCCTGAGGGGTTAAATATTTCCAGATTCATCATAGTATATATATGTATATGTATATGTATATGTATATGTATATGTTTATATATTCATTAAAATTGATACAAAAAGTGACAGAATATAATATCATAAAACCATCTTTTCACTACTCTCTAGAGAACATTGTGTTCTGGCCCTTCCAGGCAGCTTTTGTCTTTTTACCTTGACGTAGCTACCTAGAAATCACGTAGCTTAAGTGAAGCACTTTTTGGCCATTCAGAAATCTTATTGACTGTAAACTGGACATAAAAAGGCCATTGAAACCAACAGTCCAAAATCATAGAATCATTGTTAGATTCTTATTAACACTTTAGCTAAGTATTAAATGTCTGTATTATTCCTGCATATGGATTACTGTCTATTTGTGCAACACTGTTGTTTCTTGGTATTTAGAACAGTATTTTAAATAGTGAAGATAATGGCAACAGAACTCTATTTCCCTGCCAAAGTATTATGAGAAGCTAGGCCTTTGTGTAGGGAAAATCATGGCCACGATTTGGCAACTGAGTAACGTCTGATTTCAGTGTGTTCTTACAGGGACAAGGATTCAAATTAAAGCACATGAAATGAAAGTTCCTTTCATTAGTGCCTCAGGCAATACCATGATTTAGTTTCAACTGAATGTTTTTTCTGGTGATACATGACAGCTTTGTCTTCGTCAGCCCGTGGTCCTGATAAATCTACTGTGCTCTGCACAGTACGGGTATAACCCAGCACTAGAAGGTTCCCCAGGTAACTAAAAACCTCTATGGACTCATGAACTACTCTCATTTATTGGTCTTGGCCATAGAAAAAGAGCAAGACCTCAGGATCTCTCTACTCTAACTTCTTCCAATGATTTCATTGATTTTGATGTAATGTGCTTTGAAGATCTACAGGAGCCCTAAGTCTAGAGAAGAACTAGCCTCCAGGCTATCTGGAGCATCTCTGGGATCTATGTGGGTTACAGGGGGAATTAAAAGCACTCTTAGACCCATACAGATACAGAAGACTGCTCAGACACAATCTGAAGCCTTATAATGAATTTAAATTTTGTAGGTTGCACTCACACAGAGGGATGCATAAAGGCTAGTGCCAATCTGGTGCTCATCTGCATTTGAAATTGTACTAAAAATATGGATCTGTCTATATTAGCAAGGAACGTGGTGCAATAGCAGCAAGTCTGCAGAACAAAATCTTTGTTGCTGCAGACCCAACATGCACAAACACATTTTGACATAGTTTACTCCACACTAGTTCTAATCTAGACCTACAGACTGAGCATTCATTAGTTACTGGAGCATGTTAGGTGTCCTTCTGGAGCACAACTTTTGGTTCAGTTTCACCCAGAAGGTATCCTGTTTATGTGAATACAACTGTAGCAAATGGGGATATTTGCTTCCAAATTTGCTTCTTCCACCCCAGAATGCCAATAAAATGCTAATGTAGGTCCACACAAAATTGATGTTTATGCAGAGGAGCACTGCTTCTTCCTAAAGTTTTTAGTTTAAACAAATCCTAACATTAGGAGTTAACATCTTCATGGCTCAGAAAACTGCCCTAGTGGTGTTGTTGCCATTCAAAATCTGTACTATCAAAGCCATCTTTAAGCTTTTCTTGTCCATAAATCTGAGAGGCAAAATCCTGTCCCCATGGAATTCAGCAGCAGGTTTTCTGCTGATATTCTTGTAGGCAGGATTGTGCCCAAGTTCTACATACACTCAAGATAAATAAAGCCTCCTTCAGAACTCAAATAACAGAGCAAGAAGCAGGAAACTCTGTCCTTCTCCTACGTACAGAGTCGGCGAGCTGCCCAAAGGGCATTGCGATGGATTGCTGACTGTCCAATGGCATCTCAGCTGGTTCAGCAGGGAGATGCTGTAGGCCTAGCAGAGATTGTTCTCTTGGGCTTCGCCATTGGATTCAACTGTAAAATATGCGCCTGGTGCGAGGCTGAGAACACAGTTAGGAACAGCAAACAGGGCTGAGCAGAGTTCCAGGACCTGGATTCAATCACGTGCCTGGTGAATAATCGAGGAAGTTGCCTCAGCCTCTGTCTCATTTGTTGCTACCACCTATCTGGATTATTTCAGCTGTAAGATCAGCAAATGCGTAACATCTCTTCCCATGCTTATGTGCAAGGCCACACCATGGTGGGGGGCTTGGAGTGTGACTGGCGGTTGTCTAAAACAAATGCAAAAGTCGTAAGACAATGTCATTCTGAGAGAACTGCAGTTCATCTCCCTCCTCTGAGTTTCATATGAGGCTTCTCATCTCTTGAGAAATAAAAGATTAAAGTAATGCAGGCCTGTCACCCAGAAGAATCAAGTTTTGTGAGACTCTTCTATTCCTTACTGGTGTTGGCATTTCACTAAGGTTAATCAAACAGCTGATCAATGATRGTGGAACTTCCTGGGAGCTATGAGTTGCACAGCACTATTTTACTGCAAAAGTTCTGTGGAGCTGTATTTACTTTATCTCGTACTTTTATTTTCTCTTCTTTTTCTTTAACGACTTTTATTCACATGTGAGTTTTTGGCAGTTTCAATATGCTAAAACCCATTTAGACAACATTAAAACTGAGAATTCTCCACTGTATAAATTTAATTCCAATTACTCTTATTCCCTTGTTATCTACTGGTTATAGTGTGAAGTACTTTCAAAATTGGCATATTAAAGAAGCTATAATTTGCTCAACAGCTGTAGAAACTGTGATAATTAAAGGAGAAATTAATTGGGTTTATTTTGATGTTTCTTTTATTATATTGCAAATACGAGAATTTTCTTTTCAAGGTAGGAAGACATCATTTCTCATCTGTCCATGCATCTGTATATGTACCTCAGCATCAGACTTCTCTGAGTATCTTCTAAAAGTTAAAACAGGAAAATAATCTTTATCTCTTTCTTTTTTTCTCAGCCTGAAGAATGAGGTTTACAGATTTTAAAGTCAACAAGGTCCACTAGGTTATTCAGTAGGACACCCTGGACAAAGGATTACATCTAGGTATGCTTTTACTGAGCCCAAGGATGTGGTTTCAATTCAGGCAATTACAGACAGACTTCCAGTTTTGATACGAAGGATTCAAGAAATGAAAAATTCAGCACTTATTTCAGCAGTTTGTTCCAATGGCTGTTAAGCACCTATGAGTCCTCTTTCTAGTTTTAACTCCTAGCTACTAGGTGTTACAGTGTCTTTCTCTAGTAGATTAGAAAATTCTTTAATATTAGGTGTTTTCTCTTCACAATGGCATGTATACCATCGAATCGAAGCTTATCTTCATCTCCTCTGGATAAATTAACTAGATTTAAATCTCTAGGTTTTCCATTGTAAGAGATTTTCTTTCAGTTCTCAGGTAATTTAAATCCAATTTTCTTACATCCATTTTTCTTAAAATTGAGCTCCAAAACTCAACTCAGCAGTTTGATACTGGTATGATTAATACCAGGTGAAGCAGTAAAATCACTTTTAATCMCAGCATCCTTGTTTATACATTCAAAGAGCACGAGGCCTTTGCCATAGCTTTACACAGAGAACTGCTTGGTCAGCATTATTGAACCCTAAACTGTTCAGCAGTCCACTGCTACTGCCCCTTCCTGAATAGTAATTTTACTGCTAAAGGACAGTTTTCTAATAGTATAGACACTAATTTCTGGTAGGACCCTGCTCTGCCAGGTCCTGTTCCTGTCTTCTGTTTTCAATCTTACTCTGCAGGGTGCTTCAGCCTCTAGAAGATAGCTATGGAAGACATTTCAGCTCTGACAACACCTCATTCTAGAGATACTTAGAGAAGGGCATAGAGTGAAGCTCTGTGACCAGATTCGTTGCTGAAGCAGATCAGCTTAATTTTTTAAAATAAGTAGTGTGATGTCCTCCAAAATTAAAATTAAAGAGTCAGTGACTAATCTTGCATATATTGGCCTGAGCCTTTCTATTCCTTAAACTTCGATCAACACAATGAGTATACAAATATTTGTCTTTTAAGTACTTTGCATTAAAAGCTGATTTAGTGTACTTCTGCAATTAATTAAAAACAACTTAAGTAAATATCTTTTAAGATTATACTAAATAAACAGAATCAATCATTCTTATACTGTGCAAGTTCCAAGACTGTTTTAATTCCAGTTAAACAAGATGTACTTTGTGTTCCTTTATACCTTCATTTGACATCCAAGCCTTTAGAGAACTTTTTGATCTCTTTCTACTTTGCTCTGCATCCATTTTACTTCCCCTCTAGCCATCCATTAAAAAGAGGAATTGGGTTATCGTGACTAGGCACTATTGCTCCAGCACTACGTTGAGCTATCTGTTTCTTTAACGCACACATTCAATTCTGGTTGTATATTGACTTTCTCTAGGTTTCTCAGAACAGATCCTTATAGTTAATTGCAAAACGATTGTGCTGCCAAGAGGAGCTCTGGACCTGGAAATGGCACAAGGAATACTGTCTCAGAGCATCAGCAACCCAGTAATATCGTGAAGGTGACACGTCCAGATGTGAGGCCTGGAGGGAACGAGGGGATTCTGCCCCGACACGCTCTCTGCCACCGCACAGAGCCGCCAGTGCGGTCGCTGGAGTGTGAAGCACATCCTGTGCTCTGACAGCACGATTGCAGTGGTGGCCATATGTGAAAGGGTGAGGATGTGATAAGGAAAGCAGAAAGACTCCAGGATAACAAACTGGGGAAAACCAGGAAACTATATCTGATTGGGAATTGGATTGCAGCCAAGTGTAGCAAGGGAGTTGGGGAAAGCACAGTTGCCAAAGGGGAAGGCTTTATCCCGTATGACTGTTGCAACTCTGTTAATCTTGGAGAGATATGCCTTCTGAGGAACAAATAAACTACAGATATCTCATATCCGAGTTGGCGTATCAAACCAAAGACAATAGTACATAGAAGAAAAGCTGTACACAGGAATGAATGATTTTTCATGTCTTAGTTATTAAACAGTAGGGAGGGGAAAAAAAAAGGGAAAAAAGAAAGGAAAATTCAGCTCTATCTTTCTCCAGACTGCTAACTTGTGTACTGGAAGCTTTGTAGCCAACAAAAACCTCAGTCCAAGCTAAAACATTCTACTTAGAAGAAATACCAGCAGGGGCTGAAACGTGATGCAAACAGGGTTAATATCTCTTTACCACCTGGTTATCTGTCCTTAAAGGATTAGAAAAGAGAGTGGTAATAATGTTTGAGCATGCCTAAATTACAGAAAAGAAAACACAAGTTCCATTTTTTTTGCTGCTGCAGATAAAATACAAGAGAATCAATCTGTGGAGAAACTTACCAAAATCTCACCTTCCAAAGGCAATTACTGCCACTGAGAAAAGTTGTTATAAGTAAAGCTTTCTATTTTCAAAGTGTGAAATCAGCCTTCAACTACACATATCTGAAAAAGAAAAATAAAACCAATCATTAAATTGCCGGATTGATACTAATGATTTTATATAACAATAATCTACATTTGATTTAAACAGCTTAGAATCATTTCCGTAGTTAATCATAAAGTCTTATTTCAATTGTTAAATAAATGGTTTATCCATTGTACATACAGCCTGACAAAATCAAAGCACAGAGTAGTTGTTAGGTCTGGTGCAAATCATTGATGTCGAAGAGTCCTCTCAACCGTTTCGGTGGGGTTTCAGATACTGCTTTATAGGTGCACTTTTAAATGAAGGTATGGTCACAAAGCAAAAACATTCATTAAGAAACCGAGTTATTTTCTTGATGACTGTGTAACCTTTTCTGGAGACTTGGAAACAAGTCTTGGAAGCCTTTCTTTTAGCAGGATCCTTCTTTATTTCAAGGTAATGRTATTAAGGTATTAAGGGTAATAAAAATGATGCACTAGCATGGGGACAYCATACATTCTTTCCATTTTGTAACTGTCATTTTTTTTGCAGTAGTAAACTGTTTTATTGTTTCAATATCTGAAGGAGTAGATTCAGCCAGGTTGCTCAGATGGCTGTGGGGGTCAAGTCACCATCATCCCAGTGTGCTGTGTCCCTTGACTTGTGTAAAAMAAACTGCATAATGGTTGTAAAGCCATGACACTCTTATTGATAGGATTACACAGTGATCTGCTCTTCCCTTTACACCTTGACTAGTCAAAGAGCAAGAAACAGAATCAGTCAGGTCCTAAAATTTTTTTCATTTCACTGTTCATCTTCTTTAACATAGAAAGAAAAAAATAGCTAAATCATTTTGTGAAAAAAGAAGCACCTGTGGTATTCTGCAGGGTGAACTGCTCTAAAAAAGTTCAAAGTTGGTTAGCCTCGTGTTTTCTGAAAATAGTTGATTGAAATATTGCCTCTAAGTATTTAAATTAACTAGATGTCCAGAAGGCAGACAGTATAAGAAAGGGAAGTTTCTTCCGTAATTATATGGACAGTTGAAAGGGAAATATTTAACATTTCTTCACTTTTCATTTTAAGGAAGGGATGAGCTCTCTATGTTAAAATTATGAAGCCAAGCTCACATTTTCTGTTATTTTTTAAAAAACATCACAGTCTTTGTTAAAGGCTTATTGGCTTCTCTTTGTGTGGCCCTGTTTACTAGTAATGCACTATACATTGAAGTGCTTACAGTTAGTTGAAAAGTGTTAGCGGCCAGAAAGCACATTTATACCCTTTTAGTCCAGCATATCCCATGATACAAATCAAATTGTCATAGTAGACTTTGCAGAAAGGGTGAAAAAGTGGAGGGAATTTTTACTCATTAGTACAAAAGAAACCACTTCTGACACGTAAAAGTGCCATTTCTGTGCCTCTTGCTTAAGATGTGTAAACAACAAAGTAATGCTGAATTGTACAGTGTTTCTGTTAGAATTGAAAGCCAAGTGGCCAATTTGAGTCATTTTATGTCTTTCAGATGAATAGTTGTGAGGAACATCCTTTGAGGCAGACAAACGATCTGAGACAGTTCCCGAAASGTATGATTATATATGAGCACCTGCTTGCTGTTATGATGATTCAGTCAGGAACAATTGTACATGTTTTTCTGAGTTCTGCAAAGCTATTAACCTTGGTAGAGTGCAAAACAGTCTTTTCCTTAAGTGTCATAGATTCTGTAAACCCTCCAGCAACTCTGAGGCATAATATGATGAGCAAGTCTTCATTTATTGGATCACCTAGTCCAGAAGGACAAACTTCATACTGCTAGATCAGAGGGAAAGTATGACCAGTGAACCTGTAAGTGGATGAAACTGGAAATGAGCCTAAATCCAATTACTATCAGACCTATAAAAGGCCTGTTCTAGTGCTAATCTAGGTTATCTGAACTGGTAAAACAGCTTGGCTACAGCTTCTGGCAGAGATTCTTCTTAATCATCTCAGGATTCAGATTGAGATTTGCAGATTTCTGCTGCAAGGTGGGCAAGGACTGTGAAGTATTAAGTCCAGATTGGGGGGGCGGGGAGGGGAAGGCAAAACACAATGAGACTAATGTTAAATTRATGAAAATGTGAAGGAAAGTCTCTCACTTCATATGTGTTTGTAAGTCAATGCCTATTAAATATGTAAGGATATGAAATGGGAGGTCCAAGAGGAAGCAAATGTTGTTAATGCTCATATTGAAGACAGATTACTAGGAAGAATTAAATGCTGTTTCCTGGTTTTGAGTTATCTCTCTTAAATATTAAAGAGCGAAGAAAAGAAGAAAAGATAGCATTGTGCGTATAGTTATGAATAAGGACATTTACACCTTGTGAAGACAGAGGTTATAGAGGYATCCCAAACCCGGAGTTTCTTAACAGAAGATAGCTGTGGAAATGCATATGTGGCTTAATAATATTCCACATTAAAACACCATGTGGCAAGGTTTATACAAAATAGATATTCATGTATAATAGACATAAAAGTGTTGCCATGCTTTGTATTCAATGACACGCTTGCTGCAAAGCCACTGAGCAGACAGCAAATGGGATTTCACTTCGAGTAACACTGGTCCATTATGATTAGAGATCCACCATCAACAGAATTGTTGAGGACTGGGCATTTATACTGAGCTATGCTGTGCTGTACTTCTTAATTGAAGAGGAACATAATAAGCTTCTGTTCTGTGATCACTGATCTCCAGATTCATTCTCMGATTTTGTAGAGCTTCAGATGTCAAACATGTATAGGAATGATTTATGTATATGCATTCAGCTGTATTTCTTTACTTCACGGCAAGTCAAGGCTATTAATCTTCTCAATATCTTAGCTCTAAATACTTACCTATGTTACAATAAAACTTTCTCATGTTTGGGCTGTATCACTGATGGACATGCATATAATTTCACTTAAAAAATAGTTTTCTCATAGGCCTCACGAAAAAAAAGCCCTGATCAGAACAATGTAACCTAAATGGGATTAACACAGAAGAGCACTTCCATTTGTCTTACCACAATGTTAATACATAGGTAAAGCATGTTTTGGTTCAATAATGACCACCTGGTCTCATAGTCACACTGAATGAGTGAAGAGTGATTAGTAGAAAGATACATTTGATGACTTCCTGTATCACTTGTCTGCCTCTTTGGCTTCATTTTGCACCAGCTGAAGCTGAAGCATGTACAGCCATGGCCTCTTTTTTCCCACCTTCATTTCTCTTAGCTCTCTTTTCAAACTTTGTAGGACAAAGACTGATGCTAGCATCACCCAGATCAGTGATAGTGTTCAAAGAGATTGAGTCAAGCATGTAAAATTCCTCCCGTCAGGCTGCACTTTGTAACCTTCATAACCTTGATTGACATATGTGAAGTGGTTCGGTGAGCTGTGATCAACTAGGGATTAGTCTGATCTTGGGTTTCATGCACAGATGAAGGGGTTGGATAARGGAAGTCAATTTTTTTCTGCTTATTTGTGATTTTTATGAGTTGAAATATCTGTCCTGTTTGCAAACGCTGTTGGTAGAGAGCTGGATATTGCCCATTTTTTCGCWGTTGCATATGTATGGAAGAAAAGGCTTCAACCGCTTGTGGTTTGCTGTTCTTCCAGTCTGAGCCTGTGCTTGACTGCTGCATTAACCCAGACATTTACCTGGATTGGAACTACCAACTGTTCACACACAAAACCCATGCACGTAGAGTGTCTATTCTCCATCACAAAAGTTTGACTGCAACACGAGTAAATATACCAAATCTAGGTTTAATACTGCTAGTTCATTTTCTGGTGCAGTGAAGACATTAACACACAGTTCAGCTCCTCGAGCAAGCCATCACTCTGTGGCAGACTTGCACTGAATTTTGGTGTTGAAATTCTTTCCACCATCTCTTCATTTGTTGGCCAATGTAGTTAGAGTGAATTTAGTTTGGCATTATGCCTAATAGCAGTGCATTCACTACAGCCATTACTATGTAAGTTCACTCCTGCAGGGTGGAAATACTTTCAACCTGAGCAACTGGTTCATGTGATGTGTTCGTAACTGACTGCRGCACACAGGGAAGAAATAACCCACCAGCTTGGCACAGTCTAAATCTTTGTGCATTGTTACTTTCCTGGTGCCATAATTTCTTCTGTGAGTTCAAAAGAACCATCACATTTTTCTGTAAATTGCAGGGAAAATATCCCAGAATCTCTCAATTTACCAAGTACTAAGAACCATTGGACATGTCTTAAAAGATCTAACACTCACATGAATGATGCAGCATCAGTATGGATACGGTTGAACTGGTGTATTTGGTACAGTTTGCAAAAACTTTGCTATAGATCCACCTATTTGCTAGGATCAGTTGTCAAATTCCAATCTAAGGTCAGGCTTTGATTATACCATGTGGATGCAGAGCTGATGTGAAATTACGCTGGTAAAATATATTTTCACTAGCAATTTTTGATTTACTAACCTGTTGAAAAAACATGTGTTCAACAAGAAAACACCAAGAAATGGTATCTACTTAAAACAAAGCTCCAGATTTAAGTCCTTGCCTCTAACTGTGTCCTAACAAGGTAACTATTTTGCAGAGGGTGTTTCTCCACAAGTGTCTCCAACACTTCTCCTCTACTCCAACATCTTTTGCAAAATACAAAGTGAAAAAAAATTTTTGAAATCATAGTAGTATTCGTAGGCTATGAAGTCACCATTGAGTATGGGACACATGTAAGTGCAAAAGGGCTGACGGGTTCACCACAGCTGATTTTAGCCTTTCTCTTTTTAAAATATTTTGGAGCACACCAACTCTAAATAATCTCATATCTTGTTTTCTTTCACATCTCTCTCTTTTTTCTTTTTTCTTTTTTCTTTTTTCTTTTTTCTTTTTTCTTTTTTCTTTTTTCTTTTTTCTTTTTTCTTTTTTCTTTTTTCTTTTTTCTTNTTTTTTCTTTTTTCTTTTTTCTTTTTTTCTTTTTCTTTTTCTTTTTTCTTTTTTCTTTTATTTTTTTTAAAGGAAGTAATGTAATTGCTGTTATTCAGTCAACTTTATTCTATACATACAAGCTTTAACCTTCACTGTATTTGCTGAACGGGTTGGTTGTGATGCACCAACATAATCTCTTCAAAGTCTGCCAGTCTGGGTGCCTTCCCTAATGATATTGCTTGTTTTGTGCATTGATACAATGACAGTTGAGAAAAATGCTTATTCTTTGAAAGGTCAGTGTATAGCTTAATCTACATCAGAGCAATCACTTTCTGCAAAGTCTACTGCTGAAACATAGATTTTAACCTTTTTACATYTCAGCTTTTCAATCTTCTTTCATTTACTGTGCTCTGGACTGACACACTAGCTATTTGACTTTAAAGTTTGGATTCTTCTCTCCAAAATGCTAAGTTTGGTAAGGTCAGAAGTATATCTGTTCTTCCTTATCCTCAAGAGTATTTTAGTGAAAGACTAGCATTACACAGCTCATTGCTAAAAGGATTATAGAAATTGCAGAGCACAGCATTCGCAACTCTGCTTTATGAAGAGAATCAAAGCCAAAAGTGGTCTGATTTTTTCACTACACATCTCCCTTCATCACTGGACAGAACCTCGCAAGGTCTTCCTCGCTGTTCACCTGCAACGTTGTATTCCTGACAGTTCTCATTAAGCTGTGGTCAATAAGCAACTCAGCACAGAAGAAAATTTTCTCAGTGCAGAATACACCACCAGCATGGAAAGCAACTACATTTARTTAACATTTCTTTGCCTTGAGGCCTTCAAAATAATATTGTGCTACTGAGACTGCTTCCTGCAACACATGCACACACACAGAAAGAATACATAGTGTTGGAAAAACAGTCTTTTGCTATTGCAACTTCTTTAAAGACAACTAGAGAAATTATTTAGGTGGACTGGATGTAGATGTGCAAATATTTAATGAGGAAATTGGCAGAAAAGCAGTGACCCAAATAGAATCCTACCACATGACTCTACTTGAAATTTATCGTGTGAATTAAATAATACRGTTCAAAACCTTTTTCCATCACTTTGCTGTTCTCCCTTGGCACAAGAGAATGAATTAGACAGCTGTCACCTTGTCTGTAAATAATGTTCAAAGCTAATTTCTTTGAAGAAGTTCCTTTATGTGCATTTCAGTAAGATGAATGTAGATAATTAAATATTAAGATATTTAAATCAAGCTGAATATAGTCAGCAGCTAAAGTAAATTACTACCTTGTAATGAATTTTTATCACATGAATCCACACGCTTTGTTTTGCTCTTACTCCAATCAGAAAGTAACACCAAGTCACTAGTTCTAGACTCAAGTGTTCAGATCGCACTCTCTTCTCTGCCACAGAGGGCCAATTTTTTCCCACCTTGTATCTTGCCTAACAGAGCACGAGGTGCAGGATGCGAGGGTCCCAGGCCCTGGTGTGAAATTGTACTCTCTGCTTTGTGACTTGAGTAAAATATTGAGCAAAACATTAAATGAAGCCACTTCCGAGGCCAGAGAAGACAACCATTGTTGAAGTTCATTATACAAAGAGTAAGTGCAAGGAGAAAGATCACCACAAGCCTGGATGGAAACACCAACCATTTTAAAAGGTCAATACAATTTTTAATGCCCATGGAGAGGTAATCAGGATGTTGGTGTTTACTATCCCAATTCCGCACCAGAATCAAAGGGAGCTTTGCCACCAGGCTTTGGCTATCCTGGAAAGCTGTGGCACACTATGGACTTCCCTTAGCGGGAGCCACAGCCAAGCTAGCCGCACCAGGATCTGAACCCGTGGTTCCAGCTCAAATGGGCCGTTAAGCTGTGTTCACCAAATTTATCACTCAATATTGTCAAATATGTATTTCACATGACAAGCAACATGAAACATTAACTGATTAGGAAATGGTTCACTATGAACTCAGTAAAGCAAATATGGTTTTTACACCATGAATTTTATGCTGTGCAGACTTCAAGATACTTCAGAGTCACAAATCATTTACAGCCATCATCCACAGCCTATGCATGTGACCTGACTTTACAGGAAATCGGGTGTGATTTAATTCATACTTTCTGATGCTAATATCAAAAGGGGTGTGTGTGTGTGTGTGTGTGTGTGTGTGTGAAGGAAAAGGCAGGCATGTATATAAGCTCTCAACTCAAGCAGAGCTACATGGAAGTCAGAACCGCTGAGCTGTCCAAAAGTGGCACTGCTTTTTCCTTACTTTCAAGCTGTTGTGTGCACCATACGTTGTTATGTCAAGCCATCCCACAAGCAGTCTGGTTTGGTTTGATTTTTAAGAGTCTCTCACTCTCTGGGTGAGGAGAACACTGCCAAAAAAAAATCTATCTAACAGTGACAAGATTAGACACTTCTCCATTTGCATCTCTTTCAGCTACCTGCAGCTGAAGTGATGGTCAGACTATCCCCGGGTTCATAGAGGAAGATGAATGTGAGTAATGTAAGCGAATGGTGAAAAATAAAAGATTATATGGAAAACAGAAATTGGCTGGATTCCTTAGAAGCTCATTTCCAGGCATTCTAATGATGCAACCTTTATATTTCACTAGTTAAATTTTTTATTGAAGGATTGCTTTATAAAATCCCCCCAAACTGGTAGTAAAGAAAAACGTATACACACACGGTGCATGARTGTTTTATAGAGACTGGCCTCTTTCAAGCTATGTAGCAAAATAATGATTCCTTCAGGTTAGATGGCTAGTTTTAGTGACATGTATACTAAACAGTTGCCATATAATACATCCCTGTAAACTGATACATTGCAAGTTGTCATTTCTATCTGCAGTGYAAAAATTGTGACAAACATACCAAAAGAATGATCTGTTTTCTCTTTTAACTGACTGTTTTTTCAGGATTGTAGGGGGAAGAGCATGCATGTTTGTAATTAAAGATGGCACACGGTCCCTCCGTGTTATCATTCTACTTACAAAATCTAAGGGTAAAACAGCTTTAGCATGAAAAGAAGCACATATGGAACTGGTGATGGGAATATGGCTTAGAGRGAGCAAAAATTTTGAGCATATATCCCAAAAGTAGAAAAAAAGTAGGTATCCTTCTTGTCCCTCTGTCTGCTCAGTATCCTCGTATAATAACTATCTCCAAATCAGATGCTAAAGAAAAACTTCTCCTGGGYTATGATCACCTCCTGTTATTATCTAGGGAGGAAGGACTCTCTGTAATCACCATTTGTTGTCTGAAGTGGTCAGTAAAACTTTTTAGTGTGTGGTGTTCATAAGGATTTCCCTTCCACAAAAGCCAGGCCAAGGCAGTGAGAAGTCTTCTGCTAACTCTTATGGACACATGGAGATGACAGAGCCAATAAGGAAAAGTGCACACTTATGAAAACGTCATACTCACTCACTCAAAACATGAAAATTCGTCCTGAAAAGCTGCACTCAGGTATTGATGTCTTTCAGACAAAGAAGGAAAAAGGTATAACTAGTACCAAGAAATTTTGACTGAAGATAATACGTTTAAGAGAAATTTAGTTTTTAACAGAAATTGACAAAATTTTACAGTTCTGAAGTATTTTTTMAGCAAGTCTGCCTGCCATGGCATGGCTGGCTTAGCAAGGGTCGCAGAAGTAGGACTGGCTTGAACAGGCTCCGAGGTCTGTCCCACCAGAGCTGACTGTGAGAGCAGGCTGTCATCCAAATGGTGCCCAAACTTGAGGGTGGGCTTGTGGCATGACATACACCTTCAGTATCCAGTCTAGAGCATGGACTWGTTCTTCTTATAAATTAAGATAATCTAATGAATAACATCACTGACTTTTCCTGTACTAGATAACCATAGTTGTCTCTTCTGGTTTTGAAATCTACTCATTTATGACACTAGATTTAAGGTTTTTCAAAGTTTAGGAATATTTAGATCAAGGATTTTTGTTCTGATCAATCTTTATATTTTAATATAAGATATGCACAGTTTTTCAAACTATGTCAGGTAGCAGCCCCCATAYCTGCACTCTAATTGGAACAACCAAACACTAGTTCATTCCACTCCATCTTACTAATATGCCTATGTAAGTCCCAAAGGGAACTAGGCCTGAATTTTAACAGGAGTRCATAAAAACATTGGAGAATACAAAGACAGTCTGATACATCTTTTAGATACTACAATGGAAAAAAATGTGGAAATTTTATGTGGCTTTTATGGAAAATAATGAAGTATGAAAATGTATGAGTAGAGCGCTGTCAATGAAACTCTACAATCAGATTATTTTTCTACCAGGCTCTAACTCCTGCTTCATGATGCGTAGCGTATATCACAACTTAGTATTTCCCAGTAGAGCACATAACAGTGAGAACTATTGATTAAATGTTAACCCCTTGACATGGAAAGTTGAAATTTCACAAAGTGCATCCTGTTGCCAGCGATGGTAATATGTCAAGAAAGATCAACAATTCCAAGCAGTGGCTGTAAAATGAATTATTATCCAGGGAYTGGAATTTAAATTAAAGTAGTTCAAATCTATTTTTCATTGTATATAATTCTAAAACAAGTGCACTCCAGAATAAAGTATTGTGTAGTGTATATGTAAGCAATGCACATACATATATATATAGCAGTGATAAAATATTTTTTGCAAATTAGCAAATATGAAAATAAATACCAATTTGCATATGCAATTCAATATATAGTTATGATAAAATGTGCATGTGTATTTTCAACTACTCACCACATCAAGATCAGCAGTTTCTGATAACTGGTTATTTGCATATATAATTGCAGGAATTGCACATTCTCTTTAAGTATACAAATGTACGTACAATACATTTTTTAACTTAATTTAGCTTATTCTGAATTTCTTCCTTAGTTTTCTTTTTGAAATTCAACTTCTTCATAATTTTTTCACTAAAACCTTGACATCTTATCTGTAAGACAAGCTCACATGTTTTCATTTTTCTGATGAAATATTTATGAGAAGTAGGATTTTCTTTATCTAAAGAAAATATATAATTTGAGTCAGAAAATGTTCAGCTCCTACAAGCATAATTGGCAAATTTAGAAATAGGCAATTCTCAAAATAGTCATTCAGATGAAAATCTCTGAGGTTCACACAGCAGAGCAAAACCTCAAGGTGAAGAATACTGGAGTTCTCTGTAATGCTTCCTCCGGGTGGATACTTTTCACTTGCATGAAACAACAATGATTTTATTCATGGTGACTTATACTAAAAATTCTATTAATAGAGATAGCTTTAAGCCAAAAAAAACATTAAGTTTTGGAAATTATGGAACTGGGTCAAAACTTTTTGCTTTGGTCCAATCRCTTAGGCTTTTTGTTGCTGTTTTTCTTTGCTGCATGGGAAAAGAGTGCTGTGGAATGTAACCATTACTACCASCTTCATCAGTGCTCTAAACACCAGTGCTCAGAGACATTTGGATGCCTGATCTTACTCCAAGTTACTTCTTCAGTGCATCAGAATATATAGGTGTTTACATTTCTCAGTGGCACTGAATTAAGAAACAGCCTAATGAGTCAGTGTGTTCAGYGCTGTGGTATCTGCCTCAGAAATATGTGTAGGACATCCCCAAAATACCAGCAGCAAAGAAACAGGATCAGACACATAAATGGCCCTGGAACAGATGTGCCCAAAATAATAACTCGGRGCATGTGCAATGCACCAGCAGCACCGGGCTTCTCACAAAGCAAAGCAGCAAGAGCTTCGTTTCTGCAACACGGCCGGTGGCAGAGCCACAACATCTCACTCCCTTTGTGTAGTATGCAAGGGTTAAAGGATGCACATGAGAAGTGGAAAGTCTGGGTTTCCAGCCTTCTCTCAGCCACAGGGTTTTGAAACCTGTTTTTTTCCATTTCCCTGGGAAGTGCCCAGACCAGAAAGCCGTGATTCAGACTGCCTATTTTGTTCTCCCACTGAAGCTGTGACTTGTCTGACAGCACTGGAAGACTGATGGAGCTGGGAAGAGAACGCAGCACATGGGAAGGGGCTGGACGCTCCAAACCTGTTGATGTCATGCTGCAGAGAGCAAAAGTACGAACGTGTTCCACAAAGGGTGAGACCAAATCGCAGATGATAGGCCCATCAGTAGCTATTCAGTACAAAGGCAGAGACAATTTCACCTTCCTCAGAAAGTCTTCAAATCACTGATTGCTGAGGGAGGGTGCATATCAGTAGAAGGGTATTTCTAAATTTATGTCATTTATTATACTCTTCTGTGAACTTTGATTCASGACAGGGCACCAGATTAGGCAGACTTCAGTTCTGAACCAGAGGGGCTATACTACAGGACCTCTTTCTGGAAGGGAGGTGCTTGCAATCCCCAGCCCTCTGTTTGCAATTTATATTAAACATTTGTTGGTGGAGAGGAGAGGAGAGAGAAGCCAGAGCTACTCCTATATCAAGGTCAGTCTAAAGTATAAGCAAGCACCATACAGAAGAGAAACAAYCAGGTATGAGGAGAATTGTTCAACCTCAAAACTGCACTAGACCTTAGAGCTTCTGTTGTGCTTGCAAATGTGCCAGTGCCAGCAGTTGTGTGAGGGCAACACTCACTTCAGAGATTCCAGGAAACAGCYGACATGATAAGATAAGATGATAATGACTTCTGGTCACAGGTAACCTAAAGGTGAAGGTCTCTGTATCTCATTACATAGCCCCTTAAGCTGCCTGGTAATCCCAAGTAGTACTTGCCCACACTTTTTTTTTTCAGTAAAGAAAGCATTCTATTGCACAGAATATTTCTCTCCCTTTATCAAATCCTTCCTTCAGGATAGGAAGCCCCACAAGCTTTTCAGGTCTGAGCTACAGTATTTGGAAGGTTATTTTCACCGACTTGCAAAGCCTGAAGCAGGCATCACTAGTCCCAGGCACACAGAGCTCTAATTGAAACTGTTCCCAGCAGCTCTGTATCTACATATACACATCCTGATTATGAYAAAGCTCATGAATAATCACTGGTATGAACTTGTTCCTCATTGTCACAAGTTCAGGAAAGCAATGGGGATCCAATTGCATGCCCCCATCCCTCTGCATGGCAAAGATGACAAAGTTCCCATTTTCTAAAAATAATTACATAGCCCAGTGTGAATTTGTGCTGTAAAGGACGCCAGGATGACTCACAAGCACAGAGATTATGAAAATGTATTTGTGCTGTAGCATTAGGATTAAGACTGAGTGAAGTTGTAAATATGCAGCTTTACCTCAAGTTTCACCTCAGCTCTTCAAACTTTTGGCTAGCCCCATTTTCTGAATTAATTCTGCACTGTTGTTCCCATAAGCGTCTGAAAATAGTCACTTCTAAAAGCTTTTCCGTGTGATGCAGCAAATTCTTCTAGTGCTGTGCTATCCCTCCCTCGTTAACATCTGTGGTTGTTGAAGGGGTAAAATATAAGCTATGCGATTTCTGTTTTGTGATCCCATGAATCTAAAATGAGATGGTTTCATTGTCTTCCTTTGTCCACACTGTAATTGCAGTTCCTGGTGTATTTCCAGAATGTACCTCTCCAGGGACCCAGACACAATCACAGTTTATTCGAATATCCCAACGCTTTTGTTTTCTTCATGGCTCTTGCAATGCTTTTCTTTTGTATTCCTGATCATCACTGGCACGTACTGGAGTACCTCTCTTGAAGTCAATGAAATGTCTTTTATTTGCGCCAACTGAGGATTTTGTCTGAGACCTTTAGATTTATCTGTGGGTAGATTGTAGCCTAAAAAGTTTACTTTATATTTGGTTTTTGAAGAGCATGAAAGTAAGTATTTCATATGTTCAATTTAAGGTTGTATATCAAATAGTCCAGTAAAATTCATGTGACCACTTACTCATTATACAAAAATATAGGGAAGACAACTTTTAAGACAACTGAAGTATTTTTCTATTGATTATTCTGGTCTTCCAGATCAGCACATTAGGAAGCACTGACTGGTAGCATTTAYAGTTAGGTCTGGTCAAATTGGTCATGTCTATTTATTTTTTTCTATTTTCAGTACAAGAAAAAAACAAATATTTTGGTAATACTGCTAAACAGCAAAAGTTCTCACCTTGAAAATGTTGTTTAGGCAAAATGTTGGTTCCTAATGCAAAATAAAGTATTTATTCCAAAATATATTATTTWATCTGCTCATTATACTGTTGCAATTTTATATTACTTTATTTCACTACACTCAGTAGTAGTTCTATGTAAATGTCACATCATGTCATGTTGAGAAAATGATRAGTCATGGAGAAAAAAAGCACAGAGATATGCAAGCAATATTTCAAAATACAATTCTGATCTTTTCCAATTATAATAATTCCAAAATAAAATGCTTTGAACTGGAAAATTTTTCCCCTGATGATTTTTGTCAAAATGGATACACACTGCGAAAAGCTTGAGTGCATCTGCACAGTATTTTCCAACAAATTGCTTTAACAACAATTTTTAGACTAAGTTTGTTCAAGCTGTAGAAGAAGTAGCTGATAAGTGTTACTAAAATTACAGCAAGGGTCTTTATAGTAACATGAAGTATTTTACAATTCCCACTGTTTGAAAAACATCAATAAACTAGAGAAGATGACCAGCTAGTCAGGATGGGAGCATGCCGGGAGGCATGCTGAAGGCCTCCAGAGGTCTCTTCCAGCCTGAATTATCCTATCATCGTACATATCCTATAATCCTAGGAAAAGGGACCTATGGTGTACAGTTACTACTCCTTTCCAGTGTAATTAAGGAGTCAAACTGCAACAAATCAAAGTTAGCTTTAATAACTATTTTTGAATACTCACAGATTATAYAGTAAGTCTGTAAGTTATGCGTGTTACTTCACTATTAGGAGCTGCTTTAACTAGACTGATATTAGTGGTACTCTTCTGAGAAAGGTGTGAACTCAAGTCAATTAGTAAAATGTCTTCTGGAAGCCAAGTACACTTCTAGCAYGGAAAAATCTACCAGGTGCCTGAAATATCATGGACAGTGCATATGTGATCTATAACGGGAATACTGAAGGGTCAGGAAGTAAATGAGATGGTAGATATATCATTAGGGAAGCAAGGACAGACTCAGGAACTACTGATCTGGTACTGTTCTCACTGAATCATATGCTTCAGACCTATATATCTATCTGTAGTAATATATCCTTTCACAGCTAGGTTCACTCTCAGGTTTGTAATATTAAAYGTTTAATGTCATGAAAGAAATTCCACGCATTTGTTATTTCCAGCTTCGCACATGCTAAACTCTGTGCACGCTATGTTRCTTAAAATATATGGCAACATCACGTGAACACCTTTGACATTATTTAATATGGTAAAATTAATATGCCAAAATAAATACAGACACACATAACAGTATAAACCAGAGCCAGAAAAGCAGGTATCTCCACAGATAAATTGCTTTACTCCTCCAATCTCTTTTGCTTTCAGCTGCATTCTCAGAAACCCAGGATAAAAAATGAACCTTATCCTCTGCCTGCTCTTAGAAGCCCCACATTGGGGTATTCTGAAATACTGCCTGTGCCTTGCAGACTTTCACATTTCTATTCAGCTGCAATCTGATTACTTACAGGGTTTTCCAAAGCTCAGRGTAAAACTGGAAGTAGTCATGAATAGCAGCATTACCTGTACCTGCTGGTCTTTGAAATTTCAGATCTAGCCTTTTGCTTCTTGAGTTCATGCCTACGAATACTCACCACAGGCTCTTTCATATTCGTGTCTCATTTTGGCCTAGTCTGGGCCCAAATATTTTGGTGTAAGCTGGTCCTCTTTCCTGTTCAGAGGAACACAACAAGAATGGGTGCTGTGTTCACTCGCAGAGAAAACTAGCAAACTCTGCTTTTTTCCTTCTCTGAAAAAAGAAAAAAAAAAATGAACTGAAACCAACCTTTGCCTTTTTTGCACAAAATGGTATGAAAATGGGTCATGTATCCCAGAACAGCCATAGCTAATAATCAGCACCGTTCAAAATCAGTTCAAAATCACAGAAGGAGACGCTGGTTCAGTAAGGGAGTCACAGCGATTTGCCAGCCTTGGTGACCACCSCTGATACTCCAGGCCAATGGACTCAGTAGTTTCGTAGTTTGTATGTAATTTTGTGTACAGAAAAGTACAAAAAGTAACTATTACAGTTTGTGTAACGGTGCTTGGTATTATCCCCAACCATAATCATGGCCCTACCACGCTTAGTGCTACAAACATACAAGCTAACGAATAGTTTATGCCTCAAGAATTTGCCATTAAAGACTATGGGGGAGAGAATCACAATTATTTGTGCACTTAAAAATGCATGGGCATGTCCTCTAGGGATTTTGAAAGAAAAGAAGGATGGAAAATATTGCTTCTAATTTCAGCTGTCTAAGACATAACTGTCTTTCCAAAACTACTTTTCTAGGCTCTTCTCCTCATCAACAGAGAGCCATTTCCCACTGACTGACAGAGCGACAGGGGTAGGATTCACTGCATCCTAAAACAGACAGCATGAGTCACTTGGGACACCTACTTAGTGTGCAAGTATTTAAATTGTGAAGTCAAGTCAGAAAATTTTTCTCATGATTTTGGAGGAAAAGCATCTAAAATGAAATTTTCATTAAAATCTCACAACTGAAAAAAAAAATCATAAAACAAAATATAATATTAAATTACGAACTAGCAATGGCAGAAATTCCTCTTTTGCACCTTTTTCTCCTTTTCTGTATTCCTTTGTGAAACTTTTCAAAAGCAGAAATGAAATCTAGGAATTTTCTTTATTTAAATTTACTTCATTTTTTTGGCTCTTAATTTTTTTTGGAATGGCCAATAGTTTTAAGTGCTCCATTTTGGAATGCATTACTGGACTTTATAGTAGTGCTCACAAGTGTACCTGGAGGARAACAATTTCAAAAAAAGGAGTGTGAAAGCTGGAGAGGGCAGAAACAAATGGGCAAGTAAAAGGGAAAAGTGTATATTATTCTCATAGACAGAAGTGATGAAATGCCACTCATTCCATTTTGTTACATTACCAAAAAAAAAGAAAAAAGACAGGAAAAATGTTAAATATTATAAAATATTTCATTGCAATTTTTTTAATTTCAAATCTGATGAGATTAGAATAAACCCTTTTTTAATTTCTACCTAATTTTCAACCATAATTCATTCAATTGCTTTTTTCTGTAAAAAGTTACAGTTTATATCTAAAATGAGATAACTCTAAGTATTTCCAAAGACAGCAAAGAATCTTCCCATTCAAAAATCAGGCAATTCAGAGAGATATATGGGACCTCAGCAACCTGGCCAGCAGCACTCCACCTGCAGACTGCCAGCGAACCCCTAGTGCAAAACTAAAAAATCAGGAGAGCAGACTCATACTGCTGTCGATCTACATTCAAAAACTCTCCTGTGTTTGACAAGGGTCTCCACAGAAAAAATAAACCACAATCCAAGTACCTAATCAGATATTTAAATTAAGGCACTATCCTCCGCTTTAACAAGATAGTGTTACGATTACATGCTTGTCTTCATGACCACTTGCCATTTTTGCTGGCCTTTATAACCCTTGATAATTAGGCATGGAGGAGATAAGGTGGTGTTCAAAACCACAACTGATGGTTAGAAATTGGCAGGATATATCCTGAGAGAAGTGCTGAGCTTAATTGGAGTTAATTTGCAATGGACTCTGCAGCGAATATGGGGAATTTCAAAGACTGCGTAAGCCATGAAAAGGGCAGTGCGAGGGAGAAGAGAGAAGGGATATCAAGCAAGTGAAGTCCTCTGAGATCTGAACTGACGGAAAACGCRGCCCTTGACTCTACCAGCTGTTTTTTGCCTTTGTTCTGCTGTGCTCTCTCTCACGCTCTGGCTTAAGAAAGCAATAACGCTGATATATCAGGTGCATGCAAGGAGTCCTCACAATCTAAAGGGCAACTAAGATAAATCAGTACATACACTAGTTGCTGAAAATTGCTAGACTGAAGCATTCAGTTTAAATGTGTACCTTATTCCTCTCACCTCAGTGCAGATTAAATGTTTATCAATGTGCTGTTTATTGACCTCGTTGTGCTCATATACGGAACTAAAGCACTGTATTATTGCCAATTTTTCTTCCCTTTACTTTGTATTTAGTACACTTTGAGAACTCACATCTAATAAGAGGTTGTAATGCAGAAATACATTGTAAGGAGAGGGGGAAAAAATCATATAAACAAACCATTCAAGACCTGCAAAATTGAGAACATTACCAAAGAACTCAGCTTAAAAATACACTTTAGACATCACAGAAAAGCTTGTATCACRTTGTTTCTTGCTCTGAATAAAGGTAATAAAGATTCTGATTTTACATCCATTTAAATAAAGCACATTTCTAATATCATAGTCCACTGAGTTCTATAACATCTTCTTGTATTGATTTCTAATGTCCCACATTTAATACTCATCCTGTTTGTTGCAGTGGGTAATAGGAATAGTATTTATGGGCCAGAAATGCTTTGAACAGCTCCTGTCCTTGAGAAACCATTCACTGCATTTGTATTCCTCATATCCTATGCTCTATCATATTTAAGAAGCTGCTCACACGTACAGTACTGTGTCTTCAATTCCAGAGGTAAAAAGGTTTTCTTTTCCAAATCAGAAAACACAGTATAGCTTATATTCCCTTATAATTACCACAAAATTTCTGGTGAGCAGTTCTCCTGAGTGCATAGTGCACAGCATACCTCTCAGCACCGGACAGAAATATAGTAGATGTTTAAGGGAGTGGGAAAATGTGCTATATCAACAGTTGCTGGAAGGTTCTGAGAAAAACAGTAGTTTGTACAAAGAAATAAACGAGTTAAAACTTCTAGCTTTTTACACCAAATTTTAAATGGAAATTATTTGTTTTGGCAATGTGATGGAACTCAACACAACATGGAGAATGGCTCTACTGCAACAGAGAGTGTCCCTAGCTGAGCGGCACCACTGCAGCAGCATCCTGAGATGTTTGGCCTAACAGGCTGCCTCCTGCTGCGATCAGAGTTAATTAAGTCAAGGCCTCACATCTATGGGAACCTTGGCTGTTTTCTTTTTCTTAGAGTTCAGATACTTTCTAGATATGCTGTTGAATTTATTTGTTTTCCCTGAGTTTGGATAACATGAAATCAAACCTGGACTGAGTACGGTACTGTTCAAGAAAATTAGGATTCAGCATGGGAGAAGTCAAAGATTAGCTAAATGGAGGCTAATACAGTAAACAATAAGTCTTACATGACTAATGAATTGTAGTGCAAAAATATTCGGAACTTGGAATTTTGTAGCCATAACATCGTCCCTTTTTATCTCATCTTTCTATCATAGCACTAGACAGGGTGTTGCCTTTGTGATAGCCTGAATATTTCTTAAATTTCCCAAGCTGTAATTGGTCTATGGTCTTCTGAAAATGTGTTTTCCTCTCTAGAGTATGATCTCAGTTCTTCCTGTCCAATCTTACAAAGTTCTTCCACGACCGGATAATGCACACTGAACGGGAGTGGGAATAAGTCATGTCCTCGGCACACTGACACACAAGAGAAGAGGGCAATGCCAAAACCCGTGAAAGCATCTTCTTTGCTCACCTCAGCTTGTACTTCTCTGGGATTTACTGCCATCCCACTTCACCAGCTTGAGAAAACTCCAAAGATTACAGACACCTTTGCAATCAAAGGGGAAACATCTCCCCTGCACAYGCCTTTTCTTTTCTTTTTGTGAAATGAGAAAGACCACCACACGGTGCAGCACGGTTTCAGWGAGGGAGCATACCCTGTGGAGGGCATATCTGTCAGTCTCCGTCCAATAGACTGTCTGGAAGAGACATTCACTTTTGTTGGTTCAAAAAGATCAGAACTGAGTGTTTCACCCTTCCAATATTACAGAAAACTCTTTGCAAAAAGCTAAGTATAAACCAGGCAAGGTCAGATAAGCCTAAAGCAAGCAGCTAAATACCCTAACTGTAAAAATCCTGAGGCCATCTCTTATAGAGCAAATTCCATTAAAATACAGATTTTATCAGAGATGAGATGTAGCTCTGTACTTTAAAACCTGCCTATTGTGCAGGAGGCATTAGGCTTATATCAGTCTAGCTGAGATTTTTATGGCAATTTAGATGATGGCAAATTATTAATGTAGAAGTACCTGTTTTATCGAGAATATCACTTTGCTTTTTGTCTGATTTTCATCATGTGCCATATGTACAGCAGTTGATCAAAGGCTATGAATGCATTATCTCTTGCCTCGCTTATCATTTCTGAGAAAAGATGAGAAGGAGGAGAAGGGAGGGACAGAAGATGATGATCTGAAATAGAAAAGTTTCAAAGCAGATCAAATAAGGCTGTCCATAATAGTTTCCCTTTAATGAAAGGCATCATTAATCAGTTGTAATGGTGGCTGAGTGTTGGTGAAACAGTACATAAGCTGAAAAAGCAGACTCCAAGAATAARCGTATACTGCATTGCAGCAGACGTGCTTCTCATTAGTTTAACTCAAATGTCACTAGTTAATGGGGAAAGCGATTTAATGACTGTCCTACATGGTAACACTCTAGCTTATTCATCAGCCTCTCTTCATGCACCTAACTAGTGTACACACGCAATATCAGAGCAGCAAATGTGTACTGTTTATGAATACTTTCCAGACCTTTTTCTGCATAAAAAAGGAGTAGGGGGATACATAGAGCTCTATTACAGCCTGTGAATGAAAAATTGCTTTGCTTGAAGCCACACTAGAGGGATTTACACCATAGCACAGCCAGGGAATAGCTGTAAGACAGAGGTTGATAGTATCGATGATATTGGTACACTGAGTATCCGAGGCCAGAGCACCCATGCTTGGCACGGGGCTGAAGCCTACATAACGTCCATCATGCTACAGTTTTCCCCCAGCGTGTTGTAGCCTGTTTCATTGCCCAAAGCCTTGGCACCTACCTGGTTTATTTTCTTTCTTTAAGGGGAGATTGCCAGGGCTGTTAATCAGAGAAACTGGCTTACCTTTTCCACAGCCTTTTCAGAAAGTTCCTAATTAACCTCCTCTTAAGGGTGCCATACATAAGTATTGGTGGTAAAAGTGTCTTATCATCCTCCTCTGCTGTTTTGCAGAGACAGAACGTAAAAATACTAATAATCCTATGGTTTCAGTGTGGGCCAGAAGAGAAAGCTGGAGGTGGAACAGAGAAGCTCCAGGAGAGCAGACTGAGCTTCTGAAAAGCCCATCAAAACAAGACTAAGGGATCAGAGACTAAAAAGAGCTTGCAGCTCTCCTAACTCTGCTTCTTCTGAAGTCAAGAAACAGGACCTGAAGGGAACCTCTGTTCCTCTAAACCATCTCAGAACTCTCTTTTCTCAATCTCTCCCATATCTTCTACCTTCACAAAGCCTGTAATAGTGATTAAGAAAATTATCATTTAAACATTAACATTATCACCAAAAATAGATATTTAAATTATATGAATAAGAACATTAACAGATATTTAATCCAGGAAAATCTATCAATTTCAAAATTTACAGTAGTAAACTTGGACTTCATTTCATACAATCAAGAACATTAAATTGCCATATACTGATCAAGTTAAAAGGCAACTAATGCAAATGAAAATATCTTGAAAAGTGAACTTAAAACTGTGYTGACAGAGGCAATAGAATGGTGACTGTAGTTCAACCGAACACGTGTGCCTTTTGAAACACACAGAAAAGCCTTAAGGAGCACCAAAGGTTCAAAAAGACACAGAAAAGTACTGGCAAATTAAGCTCTGACTTACAAAATGAGTGGCTTTTCTCCACTGTTGGATTTTTCAGAAATTTTTCACCTACACAGGAAGAACAGTATTTCTGAGAAGAATTAAGACTCCGAAATTTGAGGAATTCCTCCTGCTTTTGCTAGAACTTTAATTAATTGACAACTGGTCCTCTGAATACTTTGCAGACATAATGAAAGCATGAAAGAAAGGCTTGAATATTATATCAATACACTAATTGGCAGGCATCAAACAAGACCTTTTCTGCCCTTCTTTTAACAACAGAATTTGCTTTTAACAATATGAAAACTGAAAGATCRAAGGTGTATTTAGGCCAAACTTGGAACTCACAGAACTAATGTATAAGGAAAGACTGTAGAAAAAGGACAAGGATACCTAGACACTATCCCTTGTATGCCCTCTAAGCTTTCAGAAATCCAGAGCTTCCTGAACCAGATGTTGTATCTGCCTGTGTTCAACAGCCCTTGAGGATCTTGTTTCCCACAAATCCAGGTAATTRTTTTCTGGAGCCACTTACATTTTTTGCATCCACAACATCCTGTGGCAAAAACTTCCCCAGATTGACTGTACTGTGAGCAAAAAATACTTTATGTTGTTTTTTTAAAAAATCCCTGTCACTTGACCATGCAAAGTAGGTAATAAAACTGCAATAAATAGTAAATAATCATTCCCTRTTTGATTTTTCTCTATCTTTCACAGTTTTATAGACTTCTATCATCTTCCCTTCACTTGCCTCTTTTCCAAGTTGTGTCCTGCTAATCTAATCTCTCCTCACATCGAATCAGGTACCTTTACCAGAATGGCTTGCTGATCTTACGTGATATTGTCATTCGTCTACAGATTTCTAGGAAACATGGGAGTAATTGGTTGCATTATTTTTGTCCTGTGGCTTAGTTCACAGCAATTCTCCCCTCATTTTTCTGTCGCATCAGGTTTTGCCAAAAAGATGAGGAAAGTGAGAAGATTGATTTGTCATGCCAGATCTCCGCAGCTGCTCATCATGCCCTGGAGTGCCTGTGCTTCAACAGTGACCTTGTTGATGCTGTAGCAAAACGTAAGCATCAAACAAGCAGCCCACAAATCTGTAACATTCCTGTTCAATGTTTTACATAAGAAATAATAATCTTCCACATCTCATTAGCAAATTAATCATGTGCTTTTTAGAAGCACTTTAGGAAACGGCCAAATAAGCTGCAGGTCTAGCTGCCCTTACAGATRTTTCAGGTTGCCCACGGAGCTCTGTTGTGAGAAGGAGCTCTACTAGAACCAAGAAGCATCTGAGATTCAGGCATTTCATGTGCCAAAGCAAAAAATGTACCTTTCACCTCCAGCACTAGGGAACAGTTGGCTTTCATAGAAGACAAGCAAAAAGTCATGCCCTGCTGATTTGGTTTACCAGCTGTGGAACTAAAAATATTCCTTTTGGCCTGACAGATTAGCTGATCTTGTAATTCACTTCAAGAYCCAAGTGACCTGAATAAAAAAATATATACATATACGTGTGCCTACTTTGTTTTATACTTAAGCCATCTCAATAGGCCAATGCACTAAACAAATGAAGAAAATAAACTGATTGAGTTGCATCTGGACAGTATGACTCATTCCCCCTGCCCTATTGCACATATGAAAAGAGCGGTCTGCTGATATTTACAGTCAGCACCAGATTTTGCAATGTGCTAAGGCAAAATGCATGTAACAAATGGGAGCTTCTGCCTGCATGCAGGACAGTCATCAGACTGTCCATATCTTCTCTTACAAACTGTGACAAAACTGCTTGCACCCAAATATCTGCCTTTATCTGGCAGCATACTTTCTGCAGCTCTGAAAACTGAAGAAATATTTAATAATATGTCAAATAGGAGACAGTCATACTCTTCTTTGAATAGAATGATTGCTATTTTTTATCTCTGACTAACCTGTATCTCTACCAGTGAGAACTGGTAGTGAGCACTGGCAGTAACTCTAGCAGCAAATATTTACTAAGTAGCATAGAGCTGAAATCTGATAAAAGGAGATATTAAGCTTTCCACCAGGGTCAGCAGCAGGGCACTTACTGGAAGTATCATCATCTGAATCACCAGTGATGGTACCCTGGTTCTACCTGTCTATCCAATTCATCATGTTAAGTGAGTGATGTTAAAGGATTCAAAAGAGCATAATTACATTAGGCTGAAATTCAAACAGTGTCCAGGTGGTCTGAATCTTCCCCTGAGATGTTGCTATCGGAGCCAACAGAATGTTATTTCCAAAGAGAGAGGATGGGGTAAGGCTGCAGTTGTATATCCATAATGAGAAAAGAGTCGCATTCATGCCTGGAAATAGCTTATTACRCGTACCCAGGCAAAAGAGCACCTGTTCAGCACTGGGAGTAAGGGCCCAGTATTTTTATGCCGTTTTATTCTGAGTCAGGCTTCATTTTCTTCATCTGTGTTGTGCACTGGACCAGCAGCTCTGAAAACTATCAAGAAGGAGAGAAATTAAAACTACAAAACAGGGATCTGAAATCAAAACTGCTGCAGTAATAGCTATTGACAAACACAGTACAGAAACATCCCAGGAAGTTAAATAGCAGCATATGATCAACCAAATMCGTGGGCTTTACTATGACAGATTAAGAAATAACCTTTGATTAGCACATGCTTGCACTTTGAACTTCAATCATATGATCCTCCTGTGTCTGTCCATTTTCCAGCTGCCCCAGTGGAGTCAATAACACATCCAAGACTGTCAGGAAAGATCAGCCCAAGCCACAAAGCACCCAGATCTGAAGCATTCAATTCAATTTCTTTCTTCTAATGRAGGGGCTAATTTTTTTTGTTTAATTTGGTAGAATTCAATATTAGCAGTGTCCTCTGGCAGAGACACAGCCCAAAGGGTAACGTTTCCATTCAAACACTTTAAATGCTATGTACAGAACTACGGACTTGCCTAGATGCTTGCCTGCACATTTGCTGTTTGGAAAGAGAGGGATGATCAGCTCTGTCGGTTTATGGTGGCAGAGTGGAAAAGGCGCTATGCCAAAAWATTTCAAATCAGATCACCATCATGAGCTCTTCTATCTCAGAAGGGAGAAAAAAATTAGTCTTGCCTGCAGGTGGGCAAAATTCAATGCTGCCAAGAAAAATGCAAGCAAAACTGCTTTACCTCTAAGAAAAGTGTCTCCAGCTGCCGCATTATGGTACCAAACAAGTTCCACATGTCAGATGAGGAATGCAGTGTGGTGCTGAAAAAAAGAAATGGCAGGCACCATCTGTATTCTTATAAATTCTGCAGTTGCCTAGAGAGTTGCTGCCATTGAAAGAAGTAAGACTACTTCTCTGCTATTAATAAGTAAAATTGACAAGACTGAAAAGGATTTGAAAGAGCTGTCATTAGAAAAGTTTGCACTCCACAGCATCTCCCAGCACTGAAATATGTAGGTACTCATCATCCTGTGACTGACTGCCAACAATTTTCCAGTAAATAGAACATAGATCTTGAAGAGGAAAAGGCTGAGGCATAGCTGATCTGCATCTTTTTAAACCACTTTTAGGTGCTGCTTGGCTCTCACTTCTTGTGAAGACTTCAGAGCTGCTCTGGAGGAGAATAGGGGATCACATTTATACTGGACAGCAGGAAGCAGCCTTGAAATCTGTACCATGAAATCAAGAAAGACAGCCTTGCTGTCAGCACATGTAAGAAGCTTTTCCAAGGCAAGGACTACCTCTCTGTGTTCACACTCTTCCAGCTGATGGGAAGTAGTGTAAAAGGAAAGAAGGATTAAAGAGATCACTCAGAAAGTCTGCATCAACTGCAAGAAACAGCATTTTGCATTTGTAGATATGTGTTTGCTTGKGGAAGTGAGAAGGCGGCTGAGTCATGCTCGAAGGACTCTAGGACTTTCATGTGTCTGTGCTGCCTGCCTTTCTAAACGTCGCTGCCTTGTTCAAGCACAGCCTACTGTGAAAGTTAACGAACTTCTGCAGAGTGGCATGGGGTGAACACGCCAAGCGGCTCATTAGCATGGCGCTGGGGCATTGCTCATTGTTAAGATGCCGACTCCCATTTTGAGCCTGGAGGGTATGCAAAGGGCAGGTAAACAGTTAATGAATACAGTTCTTTGAATCAAGCAGCTGAATCTGTGCTGAACTTTTAAATCTTTTATAGCTGTGATATTTCAGAGTCCTAAAAATGAATCAGAACATCTGACAGGTATGCTATGAAGCTCCACATCCAAGCAGTTCCAAGATTTAGCACTGAGCATTTGCCTTCTGATATGCTGACAAAGGGAAAATGGTTTATGCAGAGGTCTGTGGACTGTTTTCTATCTAATAGAAACTGGTAAAATTCATCTTTTTGCTCTTTCTTTACTTATATAGAAAAAAATGCACTGAAATACATGGAGTGGTTTTCCAGTACTACCACAAGCAAAAGGTTATTTCATCAATAAAATAATGTTGGCGCYCAAAGGCTTAATATATACATTACTAAGAAGGCAGTGTTCAAGGTCAGTATTGAAATACAGTCAGCAATGTCCCAAATGTTAGAATAATCCTCTATACTTGCAGTGCCCAGTTCATCTCAAAACTCCTTCCTAGCTGGACAAAAAGGGAACAATTAACCGGGCTGAATTCCAGCTACTATTGCAATTAAATCCCTTTGTGACATCTGTTTATCATCCTGCAGTAAAACTGCACCCTTCTTGATCAGAAAATCACTACTTCCTGGACAGGAAGTAGCAGGTATTACAACGAATTTCCCTTTTTTCCAGAGCCAATGAAAAAAAAGAGAAGGTAATGTTTCATTTTGATATAAAACAGCAATGCTGTTTAGGTTTCTGCCTTTCAGTTTCCAGATTCTTAGGGCTATGTGTGAATCTGTTAGTGGCACCCTCATTCTTGGGACTTTCACTGCACCKTTCCCCGCTCTCTTCCCATACCCGCACACGGATATTATGAGCATTTCCAAGATTTGCTGTTCCTGTGTTGAACTAAGTACAAGAGCTAGCTGGTGGCATCCTTACGTGTTGCCAAAGCAGTATGGAGTTGTGGTGGTTCTCAAGAATGGACTGGGACCTCATAACTGACCCTGCTTTGAGGAGGCAGTTGGACTAGGGACCTCCCGTAGTCCTTGCCAGCCTAAGTTGTCCTGTGACCCTAAACCAGGTGGATAGCCTTTGATGCGAGAGTGTGGCCAAGGGTGTGAAGAAAGATGAACAAAGAGTAATGGGTACAGGATAGCTATGCTTTTAGGAGGATTTTTAGGTTTAAAAAAAAAAAAGATACTGGCAGAATTTGCCACTTTAAAGCTTAACTTTTACTTATTCAAGCAGTAGATTTTTTTACTTAATTCCTCTCTAGAATATTATCACGTGCAGAACAAAGATTGCTGGTAATTATGCAGCTGCTTTGTAATGAGGCAGGACATGGGAATATTTTCCACATATATCCCATGAATGCATCTTGTGATGTCTCATCTTGCCATCTTAGCTGTATCATAAGTCCTGTAATAAGAGTCCCCTTTTACCATGAATGGACAGAGTCATTCTGACTGTGAGGCAGACATTTATGTTCAAGCTTATATCCATAAGAAGTTTTCATAAAAAAAAATTTTTTTAGAGATTCACAACAAAAATCTGGCAGAGAGAAAATAAATATTTCTGCCCCTTCCCTGATTTGAGTTAATGTACACAGAGAAGCAATTAAAAAAGGCTTAACTTAAATTGGTTTTCCAGATGAACAATGGTTTGGATAGCAGTTGTTGCATATATAACATTTATCCCTTGGGTTAATGRTGCTCTCTTCCAATTCTCTTTAATCTCATTACAAAGTTAATAAATATTTCTTTTGTCCCAACACTCTTCTCCAGCATTGTTTATAAAAATGAGAGGAGAGGGAAAAGCAAACAGAAGAGAAGAGAAAACAGAAAATAAGAGAAAAGAAAGGGCAAAATTTAAAGTTTGAACTTGAGGAAGCTGCTGTCTCTGGAAAACCTTTGTATCAAAACAGCTCAGTTGGTTTCAAATTTCCTTTTTCAGCRGCATTTAGCAGTTACTCCAAAAAGCCTCACGACCATACAGGTGCATTATGCCTCACTGAGGGACTCTTGACACAAAAGGTCTAACAGAAAATCACAATAGTGTCCTCTGCATCTCATCACCATACAAATTATATTCATATGTGGAGTTGTTACAGCTTCTAAATGTAGGTTTCCTAACACTGTATTAGAATATARAAAATGTTCCAATCTTCTCCTGAAGATCTTCAGCTTCTTTTTGTTGGATGTAGGTCTTTGAAATTTGTCAGGAGAAAAACCCTGTGGTTATTAGGTGCCTTTCTTGGACCTCTCATATATATACACACATATATATGCATATATAAAGTGCATGTGTATATATACATGCATATATACATATATGTGTGCTCTTTTCAAAGACATAGTGATATCCTAATAATGTAAATTATTAAGTTAAATCAATTTGTAGCCCTAAGTACAGCACATAAACAAGAATTAGGCCATCCCAAAGGCAACTGGATGGGTTGGACAGATAAATTTTGGTCTTATCTTTTATTTCAAAGATATTTATGCCTTCTGCTATTTCAACAGTATTTAATTCATTTAGAAAATATGTATCCCAAGCAGAACAGACAACTTTTTGCACATTTTTTAAGAATACCTCTGTTAAAATACCATCAGAGCACAATCTGCTTTTGTTACACTCCTTGACAGTCAACAAAGCTTTTCTTGTTCTTTGAACTGAGCTTATCAGCTAGAACCACAAGTGGGAAGCACAACAAATACTCCAGAACAATGTCATCAGATACAGAAACTTTGTGATCCCTCCTGTCCTAACCAGCTCTTTATGAAGACTGCAGGTTACAAAAGATTAAAATTCTGCATCAACTGGATTCATTTTTTAGTAAAGAGGGGAAAGGGGGGCAGGGAGCCTTGGGAGGATAAGAAGAACAGATTAGCTGTCTACAGAAACACTAGTTATGTATCATTAACTCCACTGAAGCTATTCATAGTTAAAGCTAAAATGCCCAAGTTGACATTCCTTCCTCCCATGCTGTCAGGGGGGAGGCCAGACACAAGATTTTCCACTTCATCTCCCAGTTTCCTTTTATATACAGGCTCTCGGCAAACTGCTTATGTTGCCTCAACAGAGACCTTGAACCTTCAAAGCTATCTACAGAGACAGACCCTTATCCTCGATCAATAGGGCTCAACAAAGAGACACAGGCCGCCCACACAGATCCCTTTGCAGAACTGAGACTTAAATTTTCAGTGACTGAATTTACTTYTCGTAAAAGGGCAGAATGTCACTGTCAATATGGTGCCTGCAAAGTGAATTTAAAAAGTCTCATTTTCATAGAACAGTGAGGACATGGAGACATTTTATTTTCAGTCAGTCTAGTGATGTGACCATGAAGAATCAACTGCACATCCACCTCTGAATCCTTTTCAGAATCAGGAAGTAAGTCCTACTTAATGATAGAGGAGGCGATTTTTCACCAGAAGAGCTAGTTCTGTGTTAGGTGCAATCTGAATATCAACATTCATGACTTATGAGAGAAAAAGTTATATTAGTCCTTTTTCAAGTATTTCTAAGTACTGGTGAAGGACAGAGGAACAATGCTACAATTCAGAACATGAGTAGAAAGCAACAAAATAGAAATCCGCCTGAAAATATGCCATCCAAGAGAACGATCACTCATCCTGCAGACAGTGAGGAGAAGGAGTGGAAAACCTGAAAAGCATAACCCTGAGAAAAAGTAACACTGGAAGGTGAAGTTAGACACAGCTAAGACACATGCTTAAAACTGAAGATGCTTGGTGGTCACGTTSCCATCAACTTTTTCCTCACATACTTTTCAAGATCTGAAATTTGGAAAATGTGCCCAGTTCTATAGTTGTTAGAAAAACATGSAGGTGGAAGGTGGGAGGGAACGAAGGAAAAATGGCTATAGCCCCAGACATGATACTGAAATTTTAAAGTTCAAAAAATGATTACTWTTTAATAGGAAATTGGGGAAGGAAAGGAAGCGCAAAAGCCAAAAGGACCGGCTGCACAGACAGCAGCATTGCCAGGAGAGCAGCTCAGGTTACCTTGAGTGTGCAAGGCTCGTTTCAGTTCAGCACTGCCTCCAAGCTCTGCCATGTGGCCCAGCTTGAGGCCCAGTKAACTTGTTTAGATGCAAGCTATCATTTGTTCAGGGACGCCAGTTCTTCTTATTGCTTTTGAGTACCCCAATTATTTTTGCCATGCTGCAGCTGGCAGCTGACCTGAAGATAGTCAATAGGGAATAATTCTGCATGGCCTAAAAAATGCACTGTTCGACAGTCCATAGAACTATAACATATTCTTGTCTCAACTTCTCTCTCTACATTTGTATTTATAGAGCAGGTTTAAGATTCATAATGCAGGGACCACTACCAAAACTCAGTTGTTCACATTTRATTATAAAACCTCAACATCTGTGAGCATACCTTAAAGTGTAGCAACCTAGGTCATGTCTCTGCCATGTTATTAGTACTGAAGTCCTGATGAGTGTGGAGGGAAAACATGGGGTCAGTGCTCTCACAACAAGAATGAAATACAAGTCAAAAACATTCAAGCTCCTACCCAACAAGGCCAGTCTGTGCTTTGCTTCATGAAAAAATAATGCAGTGTTGATTAGCCAAACTACAGTCAAGCTGTTGAAAGCTAAAAAAACAAATCTCCTAAAACAGGATGGAGGCAGAACACAGATAGCCTTCCTCAGACAGAATCATAGAATCAGTAAGGTTGGAAAGGACCTCTGGAGATCATCTAGTCCAACCTCCCCGCTCAGCAGGGTCACCTAGAGCATGTTAGACAGGGTTGCATCCAGGCGGTTGCATTCAGATCTTAGGGACAAAAGCACCTCTGTGCAATGCATGACACATCACATGTGAATGAGACACAGGGCTCAACCAGGACCATATTTCTGTTCTTACTACCTGAAAAGTAAATTCRGATTTTGTCCAGCGGCTAAGTCAGGTGGACTTTGTTGAGCCTAAGTAAGGCTGGGACTGATCTATCTCCTGTAAGGTCTCTAGGAGGAGCATAAATTTCTGGACAGTACTCCCTGCACAGACCTCTTCATGTTTTCCTTCCTGGGCGAATGTTGCCTTCTGCGCATACACACACACACACACAGAACTGGGGGACTGTTCACCAGGCACACTGGGTGTTGGCTGCCTGCTGGAAAGAGCCCATCTCCCTCTCTTGTGCTCAGCAGTGGATCCCTGAGCAAGGCGGTTTTAATATGACACAATCTCTGACTCAAGCAGCCTCTCATTTGAAGAGTCCTGCAGAGGCCAGGATGGCTGAAAGTTCATAGCCATTTCCAAGAGGCCAGTGATTCACTTTGGACATAGAAGCTTTCTTACATGTTCTCTTGCATGGTAGAAAGACATACATCTCCTATAACTGCCCAGATTTCATGGGTACAAAAGGCTACCCTCAGCGTCCGAGCAGCAGCAATAACGGTGTCAACCAGCTAAATGTTCCATATACACCAGACCAGGCAGAGATACCTTCTTCATTTAATGTGAGCCATCACAAACTCTAGGCTTTCTTCACTTTTGGTTCTATCTCAATTTTAATTTACCACAAACATTCTCTTGTATTCTTTGTAATGCCTTACTATGAAGCTTTCTTTACCATGTTTTGTCATGGATTCTCCCATGTTGCCAGTATATAGCACACTAATCTTTTTCAAAACAGGCCTTGAGCTCACTTGAGAGCATAAGAAGGTTTTTTTTTTTTTTTTTTTTTTTTCTTTAGGAAAAAAATGAAGATGATCTTCTAGGTAGAGATCAAACATCTTTAAAGGAATTCTGTATTGGATTGTTCCTTCTTTTTGCTTATTTTAACTTTGAAATAAGAAAAAAAAAATCTCAGTTTGAATGTTACCTCAGAGATTGTGTCACATTAAAACCACAATTCAATAACTAAGGAAAAAGAAGGCAGGTGAGATGAAAGACTTTCAAACGGACAAAAAAWAGTTTTTTACATGCTCACTAGCAAAGAGGAACAGAAGAAATTCCAGATGAAAAAAGGGGAAATCCCCTCTTCACTAGAGGTCTTATCCCTTCCTTTTAGGAAGCAGCTATACTTCTCTAACAACGCTTGGTCTTAAATCCCCCAAAAGTCCTTCAAAGCACCACTCGTAGTCTGTAACCTACTCCTGTCTCCTGTAGCATTTCATCAACTGATGACRCAGGCATCAGTCCTACTCTAACTGAAGTCATGGGTATTTTCACCAGGGCTACAGCAGAGTAAGCATGAGCTTACACTCCTACAGACAAAAAAAGACTAAAGCTAAAAACAATATGATAAAGATTCCATTGACCGGAGCACTAAAAAGCCTGGAAAATGCCAGAATTAAGTTTGCTTGTGCAGAATCCCCCTATTAGCATCAATGCAAACAGTGTTTCTCATTTYATGTATTTGTGCAAAACTTATTACCTGATGCCAATTTTACCTCAGGGTTTTGGGAGGGGAAAAAGGGGGAGAGGGTGTTGCATACACTAGGTTTTCCACCATCTCTCTTCTTATATAGTTTATCAGTATTTGCACACTCTTTTTCTGGTTAATGATGCATAAAATCAGCATACTGAATCCTGAAGCCTATCTCAGATACATATCCCTGGTCATTTCCCTTTTCTCCTACTCAGTTTTAAAGATTCGCAGTATTCATCTTTGACCAATCCTTTATGCCTACCACTTGTCAAAATTCCATACCAGGTATTAATATGTTTTATACAGCATTATCTCACAAATTTTTCTAGAACATCCATATTGTTATTATGCAAACAATCCTCATGTTAATAAAGAAGAGGAAAGCTGCAGAACTTTCTTCCAAATTTTGAAGAGCTATCTGCCAAGCAAGTCTATCTGATGTAAGACTAATTGAGCAGAATCCATGATTCCTAATGCATTCATTTGGTTTGGCTAAATACTGGCATTATTGATGCCATTTCTCAGTGTCCTAACCTAGTAGATTGTTTATGACTTGCGGACCCCAACCCCAAAGCTCCCAGCTCTCTGACAGACCAGACAACAAGCTACTGGAACTAGGCAGATATGTTGGCAGGAAATGGTAAATTTTTCTGAGATTTTTTCCATCATTAATTGTGTCTTAAGCTGCCCAGCACCAACAAGTAAACATGCAGTAGGAGTCCAAATTTAATCTTCTGCAATGCCATATGGAAGACTTGTGAAATTTATAGAAGTAGGTCTTCTCGTGTTGAACTAAACCAAGTGGGTGTTGAAATGACTACACTCAGCCTATGATTCAGTCTTTTAGTGGTAAAAAAAACATTCCTGGCAAACTATCATTGCTACATGTCTGGAGAGCTCTTTCCTGAATGCCAGAAGGAGGCTCTGGGCAGACGAAGGAGCAGAGCCAGCACTGTGCACCTCTGTGGCCATGCAGCTCCAGTGCTGCCACCTTTCCACTGCAGCAAGCAATGGGCTGCAGGGACACTTCTGCACCGTGCCCGAGCCTCAGTGCTGCATGCAACTCTTTTGGTTTTCTTTTAGAGCAGCCCCAATGGTTTGCCTATGCGTGCGACAGCTGTGCTGTGCTCACCCAGCTGCCTTTGCACCCCGTTTCTGACTTGCTTGTCTGCCATTTGGCTGGATCAAGAGCCTGATTCCCTTTCATCCATCCTTGCCATTTCTAGCAGCTCTGCACTCTGCCCCACTGACCTCTTTGTCCCAGTGTTCTTGAAGCCAATTTCATTATGCAACTTTCCTAAGCTCTTCAGCAACCTGCTTTCATTCTCCACTTTCCTTTCCTTATCAGTATTYATACTCCTAACTCCAGTACCACGTTCTTTACACATGGCATATCCCTCTTTCTAATGCTTGATTACTTTTTGCACTCACTTATTCAGAGTGACCTTTTTCACTCCTAGTGTATTTATCGCTAGATGTCTCTCATAACCCTTGGGCATATTGTCATTTATCTTTCAACCTGTTCCATTCCCTCCTCTTGCAATTTSGCTCTGCTTAGTATCCCTTTTTTCTCCCCAAATATTGTGCTGCTGAAAGCAAAGCATTTTAAATACTTATTTTTTTTTCTTAGCTTCTTCTATGGTATTATGTTTCCAATTGTTGCATTTCCATAGAGAAAGAGCAGTCAGATGCTTTCAATATGAATGACTTACTTTAGATTAAAGAAAAGAGAAGTAAGGGAGGAATTCAAGAATGACACAGCAAATGGTAGGCATGCCCCCAGGAGGAGCTCTGAGGACAACTTGGCTGTAYCCTTTGCAAGCCAGCCACAGAGGTAGAGGCCAAATATTGCAGTAGACAACACAGAAACGTCAAACAGTATTAGGCTGCATATGATCGACCTATCATACCTTCACCGAGGGAAAAAAAAAAGAAAAAAAAGAAAAAGAAAACAAGAATTGAATCAATTTAGAGAGAGTCTGAACAAAACTTATGGATCTTAATTACCTGTGACATTTTTGAATTGCAATCACGGTCAGTGCAAACCTTAAATCCAATCCTCACTTCTCTTTCTATGCATTTTGAAGGGAATCAATAATACACTAAACTGGAAACAATACTGTTCAATTCTTTAGTATAATTTGTTCCATTTAAATCTAGCTAAACTGCTACAAATATGTTGCTTTCAAAGTCACTTCAAGCAAAATGGGACTGGATTTGTTGACAAGGATGGGCAAGCATCATTTGCACCATAAACAGAGCCCAAGAACCTCACTGGTTGTCAGTCTCTGTGCTTTCAGTATTTTTCTGGCCATGCTAGACAATATTTTTTAAGCCCCAGTTACAAAGGCTGATTATAGCATAGACTCCAAGAAATGGCTCTCTTCTCACTTGTATGCAGACAAGTCAGTCAAATTTGCCTCTGTTCTTTATAGAAAGCTAAAATGAAATTTTCTTTTTTTTCAGTCTATAAGATATAACATACCCTGAGCAGTCAGTTGCTAAGAATTTTGCTGTTCATCTGAGAGGTTATGCAAAATGAAAGTTATGACCAAGAATAAAAATATCAACAGGTTATTGCTAATGTGGACTGAACTGTACTGCAGTAACTCATCCATTGCACAGAAAATGCATTTTCAGCCCTGGTAAATGGCATAGTCTCAAAGCATCCACCATCCTGAATTCATTTAATGAATTTTAATCTCTGAAAGAAAGCCTTAAAAATTAAGACAGACACTCTAGCACAGTGACTGACATCCATTGCCAGAATTTTAGTCTATTTGGGTAAAAAGGGAAGATCCATGGAGAACACATTTCAGCATGTGGGCAGGTCAAGAAACAGTTCTGCAATCTTCTACCCAGAAAATAGCTGTACTTATGTGTTTGCTGCCACTGATCAACATCATAGTTATGGAGCAGYTGAGGCAATCCAAAAGTCATCTTGCATTGTGGGTCTCCCTTTCCATTTCAAGAGATGAGGAGTGCATCACAAGGCACTTGACCTCCTCCCAGCCCTGGTGCCAGAGCTTGCCATTGCCCCCAGGGCAGCAGCTGGGGCATCACTCTTCCTGCAGGCAATACCTGGGAGGCTTTCTGGGCTTAGCCTAAGCCACATCGGTTAGCGTATGCCTTCTGCCTCCTTCTCTTTCTGCTTCTGTGGGGTTGGCGCTAGCAGAGTTTCACAAAGCATCGAGTCTTTAGCACCTTGGCCGCTTGTGTGCACTTCCCAAAGCTATTGTTTGAGGCTGCCTGCAGACTCAGGCATGCACCAGCTTGCAATTACATTCGTATTGTCAAGTTTTCCTTTGCAAATATTGCTGATAGAAACTTGCATTTTATTCTGCCTGTGAGTTTAAACAGCGACGTAAGCTCAACCATAGCTTTAAGCTTTAAGCAAGGACAYGTAATACCTGTGGTTTAACCAAGAGAGACAGTCAGGAATTCATCTCTGTAACATGCAGGCAGCAGCAAGTCCCAGGGCTGCTAGTCTCATTTTCCTTTTGTTGACCTAATCGAACAGTTTTGCTGTAATCGGACTGCAGCATAGAGAAATTCACATGAGAGTTTCCTTAAAGCACAATGAACAATAGCATGCCACAGGCTTTTTCATTTGCCTGCAACTCTGGATGAAATATTTTAGCAGTTCTATAAATATATTTATTTATCAACTTCTTGTTACTCTCATTAAATGAGCATTTTATCCTTTTTATATATTTGAACTGGATCAGAAGTGTTAATGTCCTGTACTCTGTTTCAATGCCTAAAATAATAAAATACAAGCAAAGTATCAGAGTAAACTAATGAAATATTAATATCCTGTTTGGAAACTGTGTGGTTCAATCGGCACTGCATTCATCCACTGAGTTACACACAAAGAATCTGGCATCYCCAGATGAACTTGTTTAATTCTCTGAGTATGTCCTTACTTCTTTTTTGGAGACAGAAATTACTCCCCATCAGCATYCATTGTTCTTGGCCATGGTCTGATGAGGTAGGTTAGCCTAATGTAGAAAACACTACGACTTTGCTTCTTCTGCTCGGTTGTTCATTTACTCTGTGCTTTTCATAAACCTTCTCACTCTGTCCAGCTAGGATCTTTCCTTCATTCAGCTATTGTTTTATTTCTGGAGAAAAACAACCTTGTGTAACTGAGAAAAAAACAGGAAACACTGGTAAGAAGCAGTTCCCCCAACTCAAAAGAGGCGGCTGGATTTAGAAGCCCGCGTGAGTGACCCTATTTCAACCGCAGTCAGAAGTGAACAGCTCTCAGCAAGCGCAGCAGGAGCTGCCAAACACGCAGCACTTTGACCAAGATATGGGTACCTAAATGCAGATACATGAGTTGAACAGAGTCGGGTGCAGAGCCACCGGACCCCACGGCTGGCAGCAGCACTCGTGTGCCCATCTCCCTGCCCCGCCGGGGCGGCTGTGCCTCTTTGCAGGGCATCTCCACTGGCTTCACGCTCCCACTCAACTGTGTGTGTGCCCAAAATACCCACCGAAGATACTAGGCCTCCTTGTCTTCAGGAAAAACCATGATCACAAGGGCCCAGCGTGGCAGATGCAGGGACACAAGCACAGTGGCATAGCAGAGGTTAAACTAGGATCTGAAGCAATTAAAGTTGCAAGAGTTTGTAGGATTTTCTTATGTACTTTAAAGGTAAACTTCATTACGAATTCCCAGGCTAATTTTTTATAGGTTAGAATATTTAGAAAATATGTTTTCCTCTCAAGGATTCTTCCCTTAATAATTGATAAATATTTATAACCTAGACTCCCTCTTAATGAAGATTTTTGTCTAGGAATAACAATTAAGAATCTTTGTCAAAATCCCAAGTTGAGAATAACTGTCATTCAAATGTTATTGTTTTTGAATATGTGTAAAATATTGCCTTCCAAGATCCAAGGAAAAATCTTTGCTGGCAAGTTGTTTGAAACAATGCCTAACTAAATGTGAAGGGGCCTGTCTTAACAGCATACCAATGAGGTGTAACTGGCAATCAGGTGTGACTTGTTTAACAAATTAACAATATGTTTCTCTAATAGGAAATTTGTTGCTGCATATTCTGCATTGAAGATTTGTAGCTACTTAAAAAATCTGCAGAGACTTCCAACATAATTAAGGTTACATTTACTTTTGAAATTCATGATGGCCATATAAAAGCAAACTGGCAATATTGTACATCTGGAAAATCACACTTTCATGAAATTCTGTAAGCCTTTTGTTAAGGGAAACTCATTTTTACCTAAAAAATAGATGAAAATTCTTCAAACTGTTAGTAACAGCTGTATTTAATTCTGAGGCTTTTGTTTAAAACAATCAGATGTCATAATCTTATTCTTAYTTGATTTGTAAATGTTTCTGAAAACAAGAGGAAAAGGAATTTGAGGTTATACTGATAATCATAACTCATTTCGTGCTGAGCTACTGATCGGTTCTTGTCTGCCATTTGCACAAATCACTGCAGTGTTTATCACCTTGCTGCACCATTTCCAAACTAGTATAGTCTAATCATAGTTTTCTATGCTTTCTTGGCTCAATAAACAGACTTGGCTCAATAAGCAGCTCCTTATCCRAGCAGCTGAGATGTGATGGCCTCTTTATCAGTACGTTATTTGTTTCTGWAGCCTGCTCCAAAGTTTCACAAAGATGCAGAGATATTTGAAGAGGAGTCATAGACTGGAAGAGCTTTTCATGGAGTCTTGTAACTTTATAAGTCTTGAAAAGGGCTTTTGCTGCTCCTACTGCTGCTGTTCTTATCACCRAAAATCAATGTGCTATTTGGATTTGAAAACATATAAAAACAGCATCTGCCTTACAAAGTATTTGTAAAAGGCACCAATAGAAGRCCATCTTCAAACCTGATTTCAGAACCTAATAGTGCTAGATTTCATCTCTTTACTTAGAAAAATTCTTTGTACAAATGAATGTAGATTTCAGAAAAAGCCACTTCCATTTTGATCAGTATTTTAGTTACTTTTTATAGCTYGCCAATACAGCTTGTAAGAATTCTTTGCAGGATCCACATTGTGGAGGAAAATACTAAGGAATAATCAAATGAAATTCAAAGGAAGCCTCACTTCTGAGCACACTATAATGATGGACCTCCTGAGGGRGAGAGAATTTCTCATGATGAATGCATCCTCTACAAAATAGGAAAGTCGTATAAATACATTTTTATCAGCGATCATTTTTGTTTTGTTTTTCTTTACACGGAAAATCACAGACCAGTAATGGAATTCAGCCCCTCCTCTGAGCTGTCTGGGTTTTTTTCCAGATGATSTGGGCTTCTAAAACTCCAAAGCAACAGACAGTCCTGTAATAACTTCCCTTAGAAGACTATTCTCATCCTATATTTATTTTCTACGGTCTGGAAGTTTTTCATGAAGTTTTATCCTAAATGTTCCTTTCCCTCATTTAACCCTTTCCTCCTCTTATACCCCTCAGATAACTGCAAATTCGCATCCCCAGTCCCACCCAGTTTAGTACACTGGCTCCTTCTACCTCTTTTTGTAAGGTCTCCCTTCAGCGCCCTTCTCTACTTCTTCAGCATCATGATAGAGACCAGGGGGTCATATTCATCTTGGCCACCTACACTGTTTTACGAGTCAGGCACTCAGCCAGCAATCCCTCTGTGCCACATGGATGGCATTTCCCCAGTTTCCTGGGGTAACTTATCCCTTCCACCTGCAGCCTCCGTCTTGCGTGAGGGGGATCGCTCCCTGGAAGAGGTTGCCGCCCTCTGTTGAGAAGAGCTGAAGCTTTAATGATCATCGAAAACTACATCACTGAGATTAAGGCAGTAAAAATTGGATAAATTAGTCCCAGCACAGGTGACCAGAAAGGAACACAGCATCATTAGCACAGCTGCCTGCTTCCTCCTTTTAATAAGATTTAACATGATATATTTAATTCACATTGCAGAAGCTTGCATATTATAGTGTATTTAATAATAGTCTTATTTTGTAGAGATGATTTTTTTTCACTCAGAGGAGAGTGAAAGATGATATAATAATTTCACTGGCACAACATCAAACATTTGCAGAAAAAAATCAGAACTGCAGGAAATGTGGCCAATTTTAACTTTTCCACAAAACCAGAYAAATTAGATTATCTTTTATCGGATATTTCACTAAGATTCACAAGAGTTTTCTGTTGAATTCAACTAAGCTTCAAGGGTTTCTGTGCATACAAATATATCACAAAGCATAAAATACATGCAACATATCAAAATTTAAAACCAGAGAATCTATGACCATATATTGAATCCCAGTAGCACTACAAGAGCTCAGGTGTCAGAGGAGACATCCACACACATATCCGTAATATACCTATCCTATAAAGGTGGAACAAACTCAGAGTGATACATTTTCATTCTCTCAGAATTATAGTCCTCTGCTGTAGATACGATTTTTCATCCTTCAGGCCCCAGAGGCTCAATCTGACGTGGTTTCATGTAGTTCCCCACTGATGTTGCCTCAGCAGATATGTAGTGACAAAGTTTTGTGTGATGCTGACATCTTAATATCTCCTCCATAAACTGGAAATGTAATTGGGCTCTTGGCTTGTCATCTTAACATAATTTTTATAGATTTATGGTGACAATTTTGTTTAATCTAAGCATCATTATGTCCTGTGATTTATAAGGCCAATGCCATATAATCAATGAGATATAAGTGCTATTACAGAATCTGGGGGGGAAGATGTGCATGTGTCTGTGTGTGCACATATGCACATATATCTATGTGTCTGTGTGTGTATATGCATATATAATTTAGTTACGTTACAATTAAGATTTTAATAAAAAGCTTCATACTCTATAGTCTCCCTTTAYAGTACTTCTCTACATATTTGTTTGACTAGAATAATACAGAATAGCTACTCTGTCTACTCTGGAGGTTTTATTATGCAAACTATAAAAGATAATAAAGCTGTTCTGCAAAACATGCCTCAGGTTATCCCCAAGTAGTCAGTTGTCAGGTTAACACTCAACCCAACTGGATCAGCTCTGCAAGATTGCCAGAGATTGCTAATATCATCTATGAATCACTTAATCTTTATACATTTCACTTAGAAAATGAGGGGGGAAAAAAGATCCTCCCCCTAAATACTACGTATGGGAAATCCCATACACAGTCATGTGGTAGGTGAACAGACCAAGTAATGGAGGCTGTACAGATCCCTAGGTACATTAATAAAATGTATACAGTAAAATTTCAACCTCCTAGCATCACAAGAGAGAACAATTTATTTATCTGTCCACTGATCACTGTAGTTATTTCTATTGTGGCTTTAATTTYGCTTAGTTTTTGCATCCTTTTCAGCCCTTACACTGTTCAAATTTAAAAAATACAAAACCTGACTTATCATGGAAAAAGACAGAGGAGCCCRAAAACTGAACTGACCATTTCTGTCTTCACAACAGTACAGAGTGTGTCAATTGACAAATGTCGAGCATGCTGRTAAAAGACAAGATGTTAGTAATGAACCAAATGAATCCCTGGTGTGACTGCACTCACTTCATTAGAGTTATCCCCAGGATAAATTTGTCCCAATACTGAARAGCCTAAAAGTTTTGAACCAAAGAGAATAGCAGCGCATTGGAAAATCATGGTTCTTCCCCAAATATTTAAACAAGATTGTGCATTCAGTGAATCTGATTCCAAATTATATTTGCAGTTTGTTTTTGATATAGTCTGTTGAATCACTTTTACMGTTCCAAAAAGTGTTGCATGATCCAGCCAGCAACATGATGCATTAATAAGCAATGAGCTATGCAGTCCTGTCAAAACAAGCTCATTAGTAAGTTGGCTGCTGGGTTTTTTGCAACCACTAGCTAAACTTTGGCAACATAAACATAGGCACCTACAGGGAGGTCCCACAAACTGTCTATATTTTAAAAGATTTAAGGACCTATTTTTAAATATATAAATAGGACCCAGCATCAATTTTCCATATTGCAGGTGCAAAATAAGTTTCCAAAAGTCTCACAAAATCCTTTCTGCCATGATTAGACAGAAAGTTTCTTCCCAAGTGATTAAAAAATATCCCATAATGTAAAGCAAAAATAATGCTTTCTGGCATTCTGTTAAGCCCATAGAACYGTGACTCTAGTTTCTCAATACCCTRCATAAAGGAAGGCACTTTGATGCTCTGATGATTGCACAATAATTAGAAGGCCACACAGGTTCATAATATATGTAAAGACCTATAAAACATTAAAAGCCCCTGTTTATGAACAGTTCACTGGCTGCTTCCCCAGTGACTCAACTAAGCCTGTCCATGAAAATTAAAGGATACCATACTTAGCCTTTCTTTACAAGACAGCAAGGATGCACCCAGATCCCCTGGGCAAACACTAAGTCCCATCAAACACTTCAGGTAACAAACAGAACTGCTAGAAATCATGAAAACATTTGACTTTAAAGAAATACTTTCAGTGCCAGAAGTTTTGAACGTATTTGTCTTTGTAAATATAAATATATATATAAACACATTTTTATATAAACATATTTTTAAAATTCCTGTATACGTGATCAAGGCAGCTCTATTTCATTTATTTATCAGCAGCCTTGGAATTTCACAAAGGTTGGCATTATCCCACTCAAAGGCATGGACAACATCTTCCCTTTGTCTGTGTTTAAAGGTAGATTGCCAACTCTTTCTACATCACCRCTGAGCAGCAGTAACTAGGGTGGCTTTTGAAATTGTCTGCTTGGCCCAGAGGCACGCGAGCATTTCTCTTGCTGCAGACTCTCCCTTCCCAGCTGCATCTCTGCCATCTCAGAGCTGCGGTTGCAGCACTCCACCTACAACCCCTTTGGGAAACAGAGCGCTTTCGCAAAGTCACCTCCCACTGTTCGGCATCCCACCATGAGGACACGATACTTGCGTTCTGCAAACAGGCATGAGTTTTCTAAGCGTGTTCCCTTTGGCCTAGRAAGCTCTGATTATTTTCTTATCTGCCTCCCATGGAAATCAACTCTGCCCATGAAAAAAACACTGCTTCAGTCTCATCACATTCRTTACACATATTAGAATGAAACATTTTTCCTATATGAACATCAGATATATTTACCTGCAATATGAAARCATTTGTGTTTGTACATGTTAGGTTCCAGTGGATGACCTCTCCTCTGGGCCATATCTCACATTCTGCTTCTGCAGGTGCAGGTCCAGTTTTTCCTCATACTCATCATTGGTACTGGAAGAACAGGTGAAAATGAGCATCACCTGAACTCAGACTCTGGCCTTCTATCAAAATACATACTAGACATTACTTTCTACTTCCTAGAACACTTAGCTGTATAAAAAGGAAGTGAGCCTTAGTATTTACTCTGAAATATTTGGATTTAGAAGTAGTAACATGCATTTTAAACCTAAAAACTAAAAACATCTGTTTGAGAAGACAGACACTATTAATAYTACTTTCTAAATGCACCCTGGCTGTAATACCATGATGCCAGCAGTTCTTGCGCAAAGTCCAAACTCTTTATATTGTACATGTATATGTAATTTTCAATGGCCAGTAATATAAAATCTTATATTTTGTTCTATTATGTAAACTTACCCATTCTAGTGACAGGCAATTTATTGCAGCCCTTCGATGGATTGTAATGGCTATAGTAACCATGCAGTTAAATGCAGTTCCTAAAAAGCAGAACTGGCAAAATATTTAATGAAGCATTTGGCTTTCCATAAGATGAGATGAGAGCACCCTGYTGTATGCCAAATCAATCTGATTTTGTACAATGTATCCATTCAAGCAGCGATTCTGGAGGCTGGAGAGCCAGGTGAGCTAGGAGACTAGATTTTCTAGGCTTTGGAGAAATTACTACTTCCAGATGTAATTTCCAAGTATTAAGAAGTGCCATTTATTCTGGGACACACAGATTCRCAGCATGATTTGGACAAATTCTTTGGAAGTTCTTCAACCTTTGCTAAGAAGCTGCATGAATTTTCTTCACTGTTACTGCTSCTACTATAGACTTAACATTGTAGTATCAATATTTAACAGTGCTAATTTCCTAGGAATTGTATATACCACAATAATAACTCACAAAGCAAAGTATGTAGATTAGATAAATGGTGGGAATCAACAGCTAGCTCCATATTATTTGTGAAAGACTCATGCAAAGACTCATGAGTCTTTTTTCTTTTTCCTTTTTTTAATTGAAGCTTCCTCCTTCTTTGGCCAATTTTCATTCCATGTTCAACTTCAAGGCAATGAATTTCAGTGCATTTCAAGAGTACAGGATCTTGAAAAGCATAACCTTCCATCTACCATTGTTAAGGGAAAATATTACAATTATCGCTTCATCTGGACACCAAAAATCTCTTCCATAAATAGCTGTAAGAACCAGTAGAATATTGCTGGTTTTCCAGTTGTGCTGGAGCTGTGAGGACCCTGGAGTTGTGCTGTGTCACAGAGGCTGTGGCTGCTGCAAGACCGAGGGAGCTCTCAGGCCTCTTTAAACAAACAAATAGTGCAAACCAAGATTTGCTTAGTGCTGCTCCCTTTTGCTCTTTCACAGTTCTTAGAATCTTTTTTCGTTGTTGGTGGTTTTCTTTTAATTGGAAAAGAACTGGTATTTTTCATAGTCTCATAAATTTTTAAATAACCCCTGTGCTTAATACAGTCCCTTCTTCTGCTCCATGTTCRTAACACCTGCATTTAATCAAGTCAGACTCTCTCTTTTTTCCCTCTTTTCTTTTTTCTGTATGGCTCCTGTATATTTTCAAAGGGGCTTGAGGTCTCCTTCCTTTGATTCACCCCTCTGCAACTTTTTCTTACAGTTCAGTGGCTGTCACCTAAGATGAAGAACATTTCTGGATATGAAATCTCATAAACCAGGGCATTCAAGATGTGCCTATTCCAAAAAGGATGAATTTGCTGGAAAGTGGAAGACAAAATACAAAATGGTCTGAAATAATTAAACTTTAGTTTTGTTGTAGAAAASACATGGAATTAAAAAGAAATCAAACATGACCAGCTTTTGAATCCAATTAACTATATTTTCAAGAAGGTTTAGTACTCTGCCGCATTCTGAAAAATATATAACTTACCAGAATAATCTACAGGAATAAGTCAAAACTGCCCCATCAATTCTGCAAGATACCTTTTTTGACCATTATCATGGAATAATACAAGAATTTTATTTCATACAGGACATGTTCCAGGTATTAAAGAAATATAATTATAAACAAAATTGTAGAGAATTGGGCAAAGAATAAATCTCAGGGGAAAAAAATGGGATTTGATCTCATCTATTACAATTCAAAACGTTCTTASTAAGTTGTTTTACGTATTGAAGGAGATATAAAAAGTAGAGAAGCGTGAGATTTGGGAGATAATTGCCCAGGGAGGCAGCTCATTCCCTCTACCAGATAAAATTTTAGCACGTAGGTTAGACATAGCACAATAAATCTACCAGTGGATGTCACATCACTGCAAAGGAGACCAGTGATGACTCTTTAGAGAAAGAAGATCAAAAAGAAGCAAATGGCAGTAATTTCAAGGATTGTTAGAATAAAATTRTTGATTCCTCTCTAAAACATTAATAGAGCTGAAAATCTGGAATTCAATGCAAAACAAAACAAAATAGTTGCTGTGTTGCCTGCTACAGCCACCGAGTCACACAGCTCAGGTATCATTGGAAAAAGTGTCACAGTCCAGACTGAGGAAGTAAAACACCTGAAGGGTAGAGAAGAGTTACAGAAGTATCAAATTGCAAGTGTTTGTGTATCTTTGGATAATCCCATTTGGTCTCTATTCTCCAAACAAGTTCCTCAAACTACAGCAGGCTGTTGGCAAGCAAGACTACTTTCTTTTGGAAAATATGGACCAATCACCATATACATCCAGTCAAAGGATGAAGTTGCCACTAAGAGATGCAAACATTTCAGAGGGGACAAAATGAGTAAAAATCAAAGGACAAACATTAGAAGAAGCATAACGGAAAAACAATTTACAGTGTTTCTTCAGTCCTACTTCATATAGGCCAGGTTTGACAACTGAGCTAAATTCAGATTTGCTTTACTTTAGATTATTAGATTGAATAAGAAATAAAGTGCGCCTCAATATGACTGAATGGCTCTGAATTTGATTTTATGTTTTGCTTCCAGCACATAACAACCTCTGTCTGCAGTAACAACAGATTTCTCACAAATACAATTAAAGAGCTTTACAAATTAATTCAGTAAYTGAATGAAGTATTATTGTACAAAACAAATGACCCATTCCTATACCACTCTCACATTTTTCTCAATCACACCTTTAAGCATTGGCATCTCTCAGTTTAAGTCTAATAATGTAATAGATCATCACAAGAAAAATCTGAGACTGTTCTAATTTGCAAGCCAGTTTTCTCAGGTTGCCTTTTTTTTAAAGAAAGCCTATAGAAAAAATGTTTGATTCTGAGGAAGACTGCAACATTTGAATAAACCTGCACCTGGGGAGAAATAACCCCATGAACCACTACAGGCTGGGGGCTTTGCAGAGAAAGACCTGGGAGTCCTGGTGGATGACAAGTTGACCATGAGCCAGCAATGTGCCCTTGTGGCCAGGAAGGTCAATGGAATCCTGGGGTGCATTGGGAAGAGTGTTGCCAGAAGGTTGAGGGAGGTGATCCTGCCCCTCTGCTCAGCCCTGGTGAGGCCTCATCTCRAGTGCTGTGTCCAGTTCTGGGCTCCCCACTACAAGAGAGACATGGAGCTACTGGAGAGAGTCCAGCGTAGGGCTACGAAGATGATCAGAGGGCTGGAGCATCTGCCCTATGAGGAACGGCTGTGAGAGCTGGGCCTCTTCAGCCTGGGGACGAGAAGACTGAGGGGGGATCTGATCAATGTGTACAAGTACCTGAAGGGAGGGTGTCAATGGGACGGGGACAAACTCTTTTCAGTTGTCCCATGTGCCAGGACAAGAGGCAATGGGCAGAAATTGAAGCACAGGAAGTTCTGCCTGAACGTGAGGGGGAATTTCTTCMCTGTGAGAGTGACGGAGCACTGGACCAGGTTGCCCAGAGAGGTTGTGGAGTCTSCTTSTCTGGAGATACTCAAAACTCTCCTGGATGAGATCCTGTCTAACATGCTCTAGGTGACCCTGCTGAGCAGGAAGGTTGGGCTAGATGATCTCCAGAGGCCCCTTCCAACCTCAATCATTCTGTGATTCTGTGCAAAAAGAGATTTAAAACTCATTTGCTGCTACAAATGCACATGGTCTGATTTGGATTTCACATTGGTTTAACTTGTGTAGTTCCCATTGAATCATGTTCCACTCTGGTCTGAAATCAAAGCAGGTCTGTAATAGGAAGCATAGCCAAAGGAAGTAGCTAAACTTTAAAACCTTAATATCCATTGTTCATTTCAGTTCATCACTTACATTATTAGCAGCAGCTGTTCTTCTACAAATCAYATTTTCCTACCCTTTGGGTATGCAGTACTGCATCTCTAAATAGCTGCAAAATGTTGCCCTAACTTACTGAGAACAACYGACTGCTGGGAAATCTTGGTAAGATCCTTTTAGGTCTTTCTTGCAGAGGATGMTCTGTTTGAACTTTTACCACCTGTTCATTCACAAGTGACCTTAAAAATATTTTCTTCAAACGTTAACAGAGCTGCTGCTTCACACCACAGCTCCAGCTGAAGACCAGTTCCCTCATAGTCCATACAGTTCTTAACATTATATTTTCAAAACGTTACATCCTACATGTCTATTCTCCATCACAGTCATTAGTAAAACCCATGCTGACCTACCTCACAGCTAAAACATGGGTGTTCTTGGGTCTGTTTGCAGACAAAAAAGATATTTTTCTGGAGTATTGTACTGTTTTCCCTAGAAAAGGTGGCATGCAGAAGAAACAAGAGGACCAACAAAGGGAGCAGCAAACCAATCCCCCTTTAAAAGACTCATGAAAAGCATGWATCCAAGAGAAAAGAGAAAGGGAAATTTAATTCAGCTCAGTTTTGGGGTAAAGATTTGGTAGAACATTAGAAGAGATTACATTTGAATCATTTTACTTCATGCATCTTTAACCCAAGTAATTTAATCTCACAAAAGAAAAAGGCTCACTGTTTACTTGAGGCATTTCTATTTTCATTTCTAGCCAAAGAAATATTATTCCATAAGCCACAGATGAACTGTATCTAAAGAAGGGAGTTTTAATACTACACACACCCTGCAAACCTTGGCTAACAATGTCACATATAATAATTACCCRCACAGATCACACACAAAACCGCTGTTATACTTCCCATCTATGTAATTGTGCAAACTAACATTTTCTTGCAACTTTCTTTCCTCCTCCATTGTCTTTCCCTTCCCTGGCAAAAAGCCTTGCCTTACTAGCCCTCAGATTAAAAGCAATATTAGAATGGAAGGAAACTCCCTAATCATCAAGTCAAAATTCCTGCTGTCATAGATAACTATGTCTCATAATCTCATTCATAAACTGTGCCAGCTCCACCTTATTCCCATTGGAAGGCCTTTGCAGAACCTCATAGTGCTAACAGTCAGAAATATTCCTCTGATCTCCAAATTGAATTTTTATTCCTCCGTGGTGCCTTCCCACCCAGACATATTTGCAGACAGCATTCATATGTCACTTCTCAGCTTTCATTCTGTGAGGTCAAACAAGCCAAGCTCTGCTGTGCAAAATACCTCCATTTGTCTAATCATACTAAGACGGCTGTTTTTGACAAAATCTCCTCGACCTATATTTCCTGCAACTAAGCAAACGTTTTTCTCCAACCATTTGAACATCATTTTCAAGTTCTAACTTAACTAGACTCTGGCACTATTCTTTTCACAYCAGCAGTCCTTACTCTGCAAAGCCCAGCTTTATTTGTTGATTAGTTTTTCTCCCACAAACAAGGTCTCCATTTGTTTCTAATATCCTTCAGAGTTGTAATGACTGCTTCTTGCCTGAAAAACAGCTTTCTGACAGTTCGCATACTTTTGACAGAAAGAGATTCCAGGCGTCCTTCACAGTTAGTTCCTAAGTTCCTCAGTCTGAGCTGACTACATTCACTTTCTCCCTTACTGTACTGAGTTCCCTCTTGAAATTGTAAGCATTACCACTACACTAAGATGTTTATTCACATCTAAATGATTGTGACCAAAATTGATTGTGAGACTTTGCAGTCTAGCACGTGAGTAACCAAGATTACTAGCTTGCTTTGAACTCTCTGAATATGTACTCTGAATATCTATCCTCCTTGGACAATGACATATATGAATATTGGCATTTCATCCATGACTGCTATCCTAGCAGGTTTCTGTAGCCTTTATATGATCAGAGTCACGTACAGTACTATAGCATAAGTCCCTCCATTTTGCTTCCCAAACTCTGATATTTAATGTACACACACTTTATTCTTTATTTTCCTAATTGTACTTTGAACTGGAACTCAGCATTCCCCTCAATTACTGACCGGTGAGCAATGTTTCTTCTTGCTGTCTTCTAAGCCGTAATATGCTCTTATCCACTGCTATTTTTCTTTCCTTGTATAGATACGTCAGGAAGGATGATAATGAATCTCTCCCAGCTTTCTTCCCTCCCACTTTCTAGTTATCTAAGTTTTTCTTATCAACTTCATTAGTCTTGATCCGAAAATTTAATTTCATCAGATATTCAAGACAAGTAACAATGAGCCTGCTTTTCATGATGGTTCTCCAGGGAACACAGCAACTACAAAATATACTTCTCTACAATAGCAAGGGCTGGATTCATTGCTCCAAAGGTCTGCTTCCATCTAAATTGTAACAGTCAAATATTACAATACTTTAAAGTATCAGCTATGAGCTGTCTGATAAACTGTTATTTGCACATGTTCTGCAGTTCACTGCTCTTTGAGCTACTGGTGGTAGCCCATGAGCCTCTTTAATACTTATACCTAAGCCATTCCTACCTACTTCGACAGTTAAATGTGCATTAGTAGCAATTAAAGAGCAGAAACCTAACTCCCTCAGATACAAGGCCTTCGACCTCTCATCATATGCAAATATAAAACTACCTTTAAACCATAAATGACAACTAGACTTTTTCATTAAAAACTATGATCAAACCACTAGACATACAAATGATGAACTACCACGTAATAAACTACCAAGTAACAGAAAACACAGGTTTACTTACCCCTCCAAAACAAGAACTTTCCCTCCCCAAGGCCATCTCCTATCCAGACATCCTTTGTTACTGCTCCCCAGGCTGTGGGTGCATCTATTCTTACACCCTGGGAAAACCAAGGTGTAGTACAGACGATTGTTCAAAACTGGGGAGAGGGTGTTGAGATATCACTTCATTAGATGAGTACATCTGTGGTTCTGCCCAGATTTCCAAAGCATCTCAATAATGAGCACAAGGGATACTGTGGACTCAGGAGTGCAATCACATGAATCAAAGTACTAGGAAGATGGTAATACTGACTTTAACAGCAACTCTAAGTTAAACAAGGACTGTGCTACAGTTAGAGAAAGAAARCAGGCAACTTTGGTAACATCTTTGCACATACAAATGAGAGAAAAATAACCTAAGGCCCATTGTGTTTAYTTATTACAGCCATCTAAGTCATTATGAGATGCTGTGACTTTCCCTAGCAAAGCCACATAGTGCAAATGTCATTAATTCTTCTTCCTTCCTAATCCAAAATTAAGGACATTAAAATGCATTAAATTCAAGACATTATAATTTAAAGGGAGATCTTATAAAGGCTCTTTGGTAATCAAGGCTATATTGGTATTTCCATTCTATTTTTTAGTTGCTTATAAATCAGCCATAAATGCTGCTCATTTTGGAACTTGCTATCCAAGTTTTCAGGCCACAGCCAATTATTCATTATATCTTTTCCTGAAAATGTGATTCAGATCAATATTTTAGCCAGGTGAGGTGAGTTTTTGGATGCCAGTGAATCTAAAGCAGTGTGCCAGAAGGATAGAAAAATGCATTATAATGAAGTTTTAATGTAAAACAGAACTCTTGCTGATTTAAAATAATGCTTTTTGTAGTCTGTAAGAAAACAAAACCAGAATCCAAATAAATTACTATAGTTTCTCAAGCTATAATATACATTTGTAGTTTTTGAAAACAAATTAAGAGCCAAGCCAATAAGATGCTGAGGGCATCTTTAGCTTGCATAGCTGCTTCTCAGATGCTTGGTTGCTACAGCTCAAACAAGGCGAGCTCTGCAGCCATTGAAGCTGGAATGCCAGCAGGCAGGCTGTGGTCGTTTAGAGTGCCCTTTTTTGCATTACATCATTGYCCTGTATTTCACATAGCAGTCACCAACTGCATGTTTCAGTGGCTGGTCATTTCCTAACAGGGCTTCTCCTCCGTATTTTGATGCACTCTGCAAGTGATGTGAAAAAATTCTCGAGCTCCCAACATGCCAATTTCTGCAGACCCAGAGGTGAAGCTTGGGCAGATGCATTCCAAGATTCTGCCTTCCAGCTGCAGCCAGGAGAGGAAGAGAAGAGGAGAGGATTAGGACCAGCTGCAGCACCCTCTTTTGTTTTTCTCCATCTTTATTGTGCTGCCCAAAAGCCATGCACAGCCTTGTGGGAAAAATTATCTTACTAGTAGTTTAAAAATAAAAACGATTGAATCCGCAGATATATCTGCAGCTGGAACGATGACATTTGCATCATCCAATTCAGCTTAAAGAGACACTCTACAGTTYGACAAGCACGCTAATTCTTGGGATATTCTGTTCGGCTCTTACAATGGACTTCAGGTCGAAGATCACAGGGCAAGAAATGGACTGAAGTCAAAGTCTTCTGTCTCACTAAAACTGTTCTGCTTATTAATATTAATTCTCTAATTACTGTGTATTGCTATTTGAATTAAGAGGCCTCCAAATGAATTTGGTCTCTGCTGCATAAACATAATGAAAATATGGGCCACGGCCAAAGAGCTTACATTTCAAATCCACTGATCAAAGTATATACCAGCAACAATATTCAAACTTTCAAGGCTTATTAACATCAGAAACAAAAATTAAAAACCCTTCCAAACTGAGCAAGATGATCTTTTGACTCTGAATCTGGATTAGTGTTCGGTTTGGAAGGAGAAATGTATTTTAATAAAGTCAAGAACACTTTCAGCTCTCTATAAAGGCATGCATTGAAGTGATTAAAGAATGGCTCTGTGGGGTTGCTAGCTTTCAACTGATTAGGTGAGAAATCTTATTCTGACATCTTTTGAAATAGAACAGCAGCTTGGATAAATAGATTATATTTTTCCAAAAAGTATAAGACTGCAGTTAAATTAACACAAAAAAACCACTTTAGAGAATATTAGAGTTTCAGGATAATCTTCAGACTTTTCTGATAATCTCCATTTTTAAGTATCAGGTTTATTTTATAAATATGTCAATATGGGCCCAAAAAATACTGAACTGTACAGCTGGTCAAATTATTATTGATGATAAATTCTGTGGTGACTACAGAGATCTTTTTTCCTGTTTGCAGTTTACTCTTTACACTAGTTTTTCTGATTATCTATATAAATTTCATAAACTATTTACTTTGTCTTCACATCACTTGAAATGTTCATTCTTTTACAATTATTGTTTGTGCTACTTACCTGGATTACTATTTTTTTTAAAACCAAGATGGTGGATACAACTATGAAGTGCGTTTCATCCARTGTTGGAGATGTTGGTGAAGTAGTTTGCTCAAGAAAGAAGTCAGCCTTCAGTATATTGGTTTTCTGTTCCAGAAAGAAAAACTGAGCTGAAGTGTCTCTGAAAGGTGCAAAAGCTGCTCTGAACATAGAATCATCCTTCTGTGGGGAAATTCTGAAACAATATACCCACACTGAAACAAGACCTCAAGACCAACACTTCCAGCAAAACAGGAATCCAAAAARATGTCTGAAAATCCCCTGAGCACTGTGTTTCCACTCTTCAGAAGCAGAAAGACAGGAAGGTTTTGGAGACCAAGAATACTGCTGCAAGGCCACCACTTCAAGGGTGAAAGRAAAGGCCATGAAAGCAGGCTCTTGGTGCTCCAAGCCCTTAATCGTCTTTGTGGCTCTTTGCTGGACTCACTCCAGTATGTCCATGTCTCTCCTGTACTGGGGACCCCAGAGCTGCTGGACACAGTACTCCAGATGTGGCCTTACCAGGGCCAAGCACAGAGGAAGGATTACCTCCCTTGGCCTGCTGGTGACACTCCTCCTAATGAAGCCCAACTCCCACAGCATTCATAGGTGCATTGCATCATGCCTCATGGACTTTTTTTTACATAGTTTGTTTAAATGTTCCCTAATCTGGGAAAATTTCTTCCAATTTTCCCGCTGGTCTCAGCACCTGGAATTCCTGAAGGCTGATCTTACTGGTAATGATTGGGGCAAAAAAGGCATTGAGTATCTCTGCTTCTTCCATGTCCTTTGTCAGTAGGTCCCTTGCTCTATTCAGGAAATGATCCATATTTTCCCTAGCTTTTCTTCTGCTGCTGATGCAGCTGTGGAAGCCCTTCTTGTTACCCTTCACTTTTACCAGATTCAGTTTCTGGTGGACTTTGGTTTTCCTAACTCTATCTTTGCACGCTTGAACTATATTCCCCTGGGTCATCTGTCCCCGTTTCCATCTCTTGTACATTTCCTTTTTTGTTTGTTTGTTTGTTTGTTTGTTTGTTTGTTTGAATTTAGTCACAAGCTCTTTGTTCATTCATGCAGACCTCCCATCACCTTTGACTGAGTTCATGGTCACTGAGACAGACTATTCTTGAGGAGGTGCTCGTTGAATATCAGTCAGCTTTTTTGGACCTCTCTTCTCTGCAGGACCATWTCCCATGATATTTTTCCAAGCAGACTCCTGAACAGGCTAAAGTCTGCTCTCCTGAAGTTCAGGTGTGTGATCCTACTTTTTGCCTTGTTTCTTCCTCKCAGGATCCTTAATTGCACCATCTAATGGTCACTACAGCCAAGGCTGCCCCCAGCCTTCACATCCCAACCAGTTATTTCTTGTGTATGAGTATCAGGTCTGGCAGAACGTCTTCCCTTGTCAGCTCCTTGATCACCTGTGTCAGGAAGTCATCATTCATGCACTCTAGAACCCCACTGGATTGCTTGTGCCTGGCTGCGCTGTCCCTCCAGCAGGTACTAGATTGGTTAAAGTCTTCCATGAGGACCAGGGCCTGCAAATGTGAGGCTCTTTCCAGTTGTCTTCTTCATGACYAGGTGGTCTGTAGTAGATAGCCACCATAATGTTGTGTTCACCTTCCAAATCTAACCCATATGCTCTCAGCTAGCTCATCATCCATCCCAAGGCAGAGCTCCATGTGTCCTCACTGCKCTCACACATAAAGAGCAACTCCCTCTCCTGGCCTGTTCTTCCTAAAGAGCCTATATCCATCCATTGCAGCGCTGCAGTCTGATGCTCTGGTTAACCCCAGATCTGCAGAAGACAATGCCTATGTGAAAAGAGATGTGCCTTTAAGCAACTGAGCCATTCTTGAGATTAAGGCACTATAAATCAATGTCTAAACTTTATGCTCCTTCATGAATCAAGGCAATTCAGACAGTAAGGAAGTATTCTTGTGTTAACAGTTCATTTTCTCTCCCTTCTCCATTTTCAACAGAAGCGAACAGCTTACAGATCTTCCTGATGGCCTTCTAGAAGAAAACATGGTTGAACTGAGAATTTCCCCCAAAATTTTCTCAGAAATCTAGAGACTTTTATAAATGTAGAGCCTGTCAGGGGAGTTAAAAACAAGTTGTTGCACAGTTAGACTGTCAATACTGACTGTCCACTCAGTCTATACCATCCCACTCATCATACACCAAAGTCAGAAATAATTATTTAAAGGACCTGTAAAAGCACATACAAGGTAATTGGAAAAGGTTTGGTAATAGAAAATAGTTGACTGCTAGAAATGCAGTTCTGCTTGCCAGCATTCCCAGCTACTTAACCTCCACGTAAGGACTGGCTGTTGCAGAAGCAAAGCTCTCTGCTCGCATGAGAGTCACCTCTTGACTCACAAAGAAATGGACTGCAAAAGCCCCACTCCCTCACCCACAAAGACAATCCCACTAGAACCAGCAAGGAAACATCCCCTCGCTGCTAGGAGCAAGGGCAACCATCTCCAGTCCTGCAGYCTTTGCAATTGTTTGCTGTGTTAATAACCTCACGCACACATACTTTTTCTAAGGCATGTAGTTTTCTTCATTACTCTGCAGAAGACACACTTCTCAAAMCTTTTGTTGTTGAAATATATGAAATTTATATAGGTAGGATTGCCACAATTGTCACTGTGAAACAGAATCTTTTCACTGATCCCAGTATCCAGCCATCTGCTGCCACCAGGACACAGTGCTTGGGAGAAGAGASACAATATTCTTTCTCCTCTCATCCCAGCCTATTAACTTTCAACCAAAACCATCAAGTTTTATTGTCTTTCTTGTCATGAATTGAGAAAGCTTCTTGCAGAAATCTTGAATTCTCTCAGTTTAGTATAAGAGCTCATGTCTTTGCAAGACTTCAAAAAAAAAAAAAAGTATTACAAAGTTGCCCTGAACTCTCTTCAGCTGCGTACCTTTCCTTTTGAGGCTGATTTTAAAAGTAAACAGAAAACAGGATTAAAATGTGAGCAATAAGTGATTTGTACACAATGTTGGAATGAAGCCTATCTACTTACATAAATTACTTACAGAATAATCCTGTGAAGATAAGTCAAAACATGCAAAATAAATGTTTAATATTTCCTTATTAATGTCTACAGCTTTTTCTTGACTGACTACAAAGAGATGCCATGTAAAGTGGATACATCCAATGAGCTCAGCTCTGCAGCTCTGCTGGTTCCTTGTACAGTGTGTAGTAATCCTAAACTGCAATTTTTTCTTGTTTGATCTTCAAGTTTTGAGCAAGTAAAAAGATTGTGAAAGCCTTTGCCAAGCATTTTTTGGTCTTTTGCTTCAGTCACACTTTCTGCTCTCTATGGTTTGAATTATTCATAATAAGTTGTGCAGATACAGATGTCAGAAAGTCATTTGTGAAATGACAGATTCAAAAAGGACTCTGCAGCCATTCTCATAATATATCAGAGGCACACTATACCTAGACAATAATGATAATTCCTTTTCAAGAAACATTTATAGCTGAGCACATCTCATTTTTTAATGACTTTAAAGCTACTTGATGCTTTAAATGCGCAGGTATTCGATAGTCAAGTTCTCTAAAAATTTCTCCAGAGCATCTTGTTAAATGGCATTCCCAGCTGAAGTCAGTTAGCTGAAGGATACATAGGACTTTTTACCCCAACAGTGCATTCTGTCAAAAAGACCTTTCAAAGGGGGTGATGAAGAGTTTTTGGATTATGTCTCAGTTTTGTTTGTTGAATTTCTTTTTTTAATCAAATTTAATCTAAACTAATCTCAAGACCTAAATTGTGAACCTCTGTGTAGTGGGTGTTCAGACCACAAATGACATTCTTTTTTCTGCATCCCCTGTAAAGGTTACTACCTAGCAATCCTCAACCTCACGTCCCCATGACAAACAAAAAGTGTCACAAGTGAAGCAAAAATGTGGCCAGAAAATTCAAACTAAGAAAGYGGCAGAGATTCCTCTCACTCCCCTGGAGAGGAACTTTGAGCATGGCAGCTGTATTGACACAGCAAGCTACGGGTAGTCCTGAAGCCACCCTTAATACCAGCTGCATAGATGGTACGGACAGAGGTCATGTAAGCACAAGATCCACATAGGCAGTCCCACCTGCCGAGGATCCAGAAGGCTCAGGATGCCTCCAGGCACCAGCTGGGTGTCTGTAGGCTGCCCATAAGGCAACTGTGAAAAAAAGCATGAAAACATGCAGATGGGCATGCCAAGGTCATGGCCACTGGAGTCTGGTCTGTCTGAGAAGTGCAGGCTTAAGCTCAAGCACTTCCCTAACACATAAAAGTACACTGAACTCATAAGAGAAAAATATTTTAAACAAACCTCCTTCACAGAGATATTTGTCAACTAAGAGATTGAATGGACAATTCAGTGTTTCATGTCCTGGGACAGGCTTGGAGGGAGAGGGGAGGATGTGAAACAAATATAGAGTAAAAAAATGTATTTGGCATTAATCATTTTAAGGGCACGCAGTTACCACCTGTACATCCACATGTCATGGATACCTAATGATTGTTTCTAAATAAGGTATTTATATGGGAACATGGCCAGTTAAGCAGCTACCTGGTCATCTGTGAATAAAAGCAACTGATTTATGTGAGCACACTGCACATTTATGCACATAAATTACACAAATATTCACACAGCTGTGTGTATATGCACGGTTGCACATGCCTGGATTTTAAAGTCCAGGTCTATGTTTGCAAAGAGCTTGGGAAGTCCTCAGGGCAAATTATCTATAAACAGTAAATCATTACATCAGTCCCCACACTCCTCTCCTTGCCTGACCGGGGATGTCTAACACAGCTGTACAAGGTCTACAGTCTCTAAGGTGGCTCAGAGAGGATCTGGCCCAGARGAGTCTCCCAGCGTTTCCAGTAGTGATTGCATGACGCATATACAAGAAATGGAGTATCAAGCCCGCYCTCTTTATATGTCTTATCCTATATCCCATAATTCATGTTTTTCTCACAGCCTTCTCTTGTGTTTGAATAAAACACAAAATGATCTCCAAAATTAGACCAATCAATGCATGGAAAGCACTCTAAGCACTCTATCTGTGTCTGACCTGTGACTGAATACTCACCATTATATTTAGCTCAACCATTTGCAAGCCTGTGATGTTGAACAAATGCTCTACTTTCCACTAGTTTTGCAAAATGCTCCTAAATTTAACTCTGAGTCAACATTGTACAACTGCACATTTAAGTTAACCTGCATAGTCAGCTTATAAATTTTTAAGGAGCTTTTCCTCCTCTAACAGTGAATGTAAATGCAAGCTGTTTGAACAAAGACACTAATTTATCAGTTATAACAATGAGTGCACCTCTTTGGCTACTCCTGACTGCTCGAAACATGCATATTTCCATTAACTTTAATGGTGGTAGATGATTTCTTTTTCTATAAAATGCAAAATAAAAATAAAGCCAGGGCATAATCTGGTATAAATTGCCATACTTCCAGCAATATCAGTGATGTTATGCCTGTTTATACTAGTTGAAGACCTGGCTATTAGTTTCCAGCTTCTCRAAGTACTTTTGCAATGCCAGATGCTTATAATCTCTTCACTTAGTTCTATGCTGACTTTGATTTGAAACCATGATAATACATTGTTTATGCCTTCAATCTATCCACAAACATGCCTCCTGTGCAGTAAACAAGAGTTTTTTACAGTGCTTATTAGCATTAGAAATTATTTATGGGTCTTCATAAGCAKAGGCTTGTGCTGGAAAAGAGGAGGCGTGGTTGTTGGTTCTAGTCTTGACCTACACAGCAGACAGAAAGACAGCAAGATATACAAAACAAGCCAGGATCAATGGGAATATGAAGGGCCTTTGGACAGCTACAGAAAAGCATGATTTCAGAAAAATTTTGRAAAAAAGGCAGAACTCAGGTAATTAAATAAGAGACACTTCTCCAGGCATGAAAGATCTATATGAAAGAAAAAGGCAGAAATGCATGGAGATTAAGGAAAAGTTTTCTGTAGTGGTGCCACRCTTGCTTACAATAACAGTTTATCCAGAATCAGTTAGCATGTGTTTTTTACTAGGTCTTATCCAGAATCACAGAAAAATGAGCAAATACTATATCACTGGGAGCCTTCTGTCTTATAGTAGTAGCAGGAGCATTATGTTYTGAGCAAGTTCATGGAAGCTCTGATACTAGTTAAGGCCCCAGTGAAATTAATGCTGTATGAAGATGGCCRCACACCAGTTTATAATGAAAGAATCAAACGGATACACCTCTAATTCCCAAACCTGAGCTCGCAGTTAGTGAGATGCAAAATCCACCACRGCCAATTTTCTCAACTTTTGCTTCTCCTGCTCTACTTTTAGCAAATACTGATTACAACTACAAAAAGTAGACTCCATCCTTGCTTTGAATTTTACTTCAAACAGTTTTTCCTGTCAAATATAATAAATGGATAATTTTTTTCAAACACAATATTACTCATCAGCTGCCTCAACTATACCTATTTTTATCTAATGTGCATGATATTTCAATGAACTCGTCTTCTATTTTTGAATTTACATTCACTGATAGAATTTAATTAAATCTTTTTTTTTAAATTACATGCACAGTCCAAGATGACAGACGCATGACGAAGAATGAACATGGACTCCGGCAACACAGATTACTCCCAGATTTTGGAGCACACAAAAATAGAGGAAGAGAAAGTATAGACTCATGCAATTATTCAGAGCTTTTGTTCTTGTTCAAAATAATTCCTAAAGAATCAGGAAGGGCCTCAGTCATCTTCAGGAGGAAGAAAGGACAAGAGCAYGCACCTTCTCCAGTTTTGAGATGATCCACTGAAGTCAACTGGATACTCTCAGATACTCACATAGAAACAAACCTACATCACCTCCATCAAAGTTATAGGGGTGTGCACTGAGAAAAAAGGGGACTTGGTTGTCTGCAAAATGACCACAGGGAGAAGAGAATTGCTCACAGAATAAATGAAGTTTCACATACATTTTAATCCCATAACCCAGGGAAACAGTAGGGATTCCACAGCTCCCATTAAACTATTTGAGGCAGTACTACAACAGGTTTATCAGTAAGCACTGGATGCCTCTCCATCAGCCTTTTAATTCAGGATCAAATCAACTGCATTTTCAAGTCTCTCAGCCATCTCCCCCTTAGTGTTGCTTCAGTATGCTCTGTGTCAGAGCACACAAACCAGATTCCTCTCAGAAGAAACTAAATCTGAAGATATTCTCCAGCTCCTAATGAGCATTCAGTCCGCAGGACCAGGTTTGGGCCAGCCTGAAGTAAAGTCCCCGAAGCAGAGGTCAACACAGGTTGTTCCACTCTACAAATCCTCTCCTAATGGGCTGCACTACTTGCTCAAATAGAAAGAGTCATGTCCAACCACTGCACAAAAGGACAATGACAAGTGGGGGACAAGGCTGATTATAGTCAGCCAAAATCACTGTCGAGCCCTAACAAGCATATGATGAAGTACAGCTAATGTAATTATCACCTTAGGGTCCACAGAGAAATGCATTGATATAGCAGAAGACAAATTGGTTAGTAAGCAAGAGTCAGACTTGAGTAAAAAGGAAGGCTTTACAAACTGAAAGCTGTAATCAAGTCGGCTGCATGGTGATACTCAGTGTGAAAAAGTGCCATAAGTCAAAATGTAAGGTAACACAGCCAACACGGGAATGTAAGAGRGTCACTTGAGTAAGGAATTGAAAGTAGGCCTTAGTTTATGTTAACTAACAAGAATAAATAATATAGTTCCTTAACTCCTTTGATACGAACAACTATTAGTAGACCTTATCTTTAACGTCTTCCCTTTTCTGTCTTTCCTCTGGTCTCACATTCCATTTTCGTCATGCTGCCTGCAGGCTTTTTTCTACAATTCCCATACCAGGGATGATGAGTTTTGCTGTTGACATTACTAGCGAACCACACATTAATTCATAACAGCTCYTATGTCCAAAGGAGACTACATAAAACATTAGCCTCCCAAATGTATCTTATTTCCCTGATATCTGATACCGTAAACCTGTTACTTTCCTCATGGATCCACAATCTTTGGGGAAAAAACAGAACGGACAAGAATTTCTACAGAAAAGAAAAAGGTATAGTTTGTACTGAAGAACTTTATAGACTTTTTTCATACGTTACAAAGAAGACAATAAACCCCAAAGTATTGCATTTGTAGGTCACCTTTAAAGAGTAAATAACAAATAATTATACATACTCCATCATACTGAATTCTGCATATCACATTGATGTTCTTCAGTTCATCTGTCTTTCATGCTGAGGGGACTCATCCATCAGCTAGTCATCAACAAGCCTGTCATATGAGGGTGATAGAAGTTATCTTCAAGGTAACTCACTGACACTACTTAATTAAATATCTTGAAATATTGCATATTATTTTGCTGTACCACCACTGGAGACAATGGTAATTACACRGTGATTCCCACAAACGCGATATGAATCTTCAATTATTGTGCTACTAGCCAGACTTGACATTATTACTACCAGACTGTAATGAATTATTTGTAGTTAAACATTTGAAAAATTCAACCACCTTTCCTGTTTATAAATTATCTGATTTTTTTTATATAGGTTTGTCTATTCTTTAAAGTCGTCCAAATTTTTTGCAAAAAGATCCAATTATTGAGTTGCATGTTTTCTGATTATTCCAACTATTTGTTACAGCTTTTGCCCTCTGACTGGATTATTTCCAAGGCAGAAAAACCTTACAAAATGTCCCTAGAATGCTATCATCCCAARTACCCACAGAGAGATCTCTATATACTACAGTTTATTTCCATTAATAAATATTTCCTCTTACAAATGTTTGTAAGAAGTGTGGACACAGGGACAGGCATTTCTTGCATTTCAATATGGTATTCATAGTTATCAGACCCTGTTTATTTTGGGGTACTACTTCTGATGGTGCAATCCATTACGACTGTATTAAGTTTTTTCCAAGAGGACCTTGCAACACTTCCAGAGTTTTCGTCRTCTTGTTTATTCCACCGACTAGTGCGGTTCCTCCCAGGCTGCATCACAGGCCAGGCATTTAATGGGTACTGCAGTCTAGCAATGGTTTGAAGGAGTTCAGAGGATGTTAGTAGACRTGGAAAACATACAAGCTGTTTAAAAAGTTGAAAATAGTTCCTTGCTCCAAAAAAATCAAAAATAACCTTTTATTCTCTCATTTTTAACTAATTATAATTGCAGGACATAAATCCACACTAGTGCCCCCTAGAGTCTCCTCCAGACTTCTTACTTCCACATGCTGTGAGGCTAGTTTCTCTTCTCAGTTTCCATCTCTGTTACTCTAACTCCCATTATTTGCTCTACCACATCTCTGTTAAGCTTTAGGTCCCAATGGACCCTCCCCCTCCTGTTCTTTGTTTGCTTTAATATGCTCCTTGCTTGAAAAAAGTTATCTGGTTTTCTCCACTTCCATTAATTTTTTTTTCTCCTCTTCATCCTAAACATCACTATTTCTTGARGCATGCTCAGCCATCTGAATATTCAACTGCCACTTTAAAGCCTTTCCTAAGTACTTCACAGATTTTTCCATTCCCTTTTTCAAAAAGTGCAATGTTCTTCTAATTTGTGTCTGAATTCCTAGTTTAAATTCTTCCGAGTTACTGTTGACTCTAGCCAATGAGTATATTGAAATAAACTACCTTTGCCCACATAAGCCACATCAAAAAAAATCAATGTCAATATCTGCTTTTCCAGCCAGAAATCAAGAAATTCCAGCTACCATATTCCACCTGACTTTGAGTAGAGATTAAGGGGCTCTGATTTTTTAAAATACTACCCATCTTTAGGAGATAATAGACATATTTCTGAAAAATAATTTCTAGCTCAATTTCCTGTGCTAAACTGGTCATACTCTATGTTCCCAATCTTGATTCTTTTGCCACTCTGTCTGTTCTTACTTTACATAGTGTACCACACTGTACCGTTGTGGACTACAGGCAGGGAATACTTATCACCTGGAGAAGTGTTATGATCATTTCTTCCTGACATTTTATGATACCAAGTGGTACAAATTATGATGAAATGTCATCATTCAATATGGTAGCAAAAGGAAACTGAGTCCAAACACGAGCTAAGAGTATGCAGAAAACACCCTCACTTTATCAGCAAATAGTGGAAAAGTAGTTGATAATTTATGTCATAGCATCCAAAGTCTCTGAAGGTATACATTATTCATGGAAAAAGTCATCTACTTTTGCGTCTTTAAAGAAGAGACACTAAAAAGTACAATGTTAAAAATAGATGGCATTTTATTGGAGATCATAATTATTTTAGAAGTTGGCAACAGGACTTTTTAGTTCYTAAAATGACCTTTCAAGATGAAATGAAGAAAAGAAAAGCTACTCTGAGGAAGAAGCTATGAATAACTCCAGTATAAGAAGAAGGAATTTAGCTGTAATCTGAATTTTAGTAAATTCTCCAGTGAGAACGAAGGACAGTAAATTGTCAAAGTATTACTAAATAGCAGTGTAGGTCTGTTGAATGACTTGGCATTTGGAGACTCATTGCTATTGAAATGCACAATGCCTTTGCAATGCCAAAATTTGCTCATGAAATAAACCAGAAATGCACAAATACATTGGAGATCATCAACATGACAAGAAAGCAACCTCTGAATACAATTTACATGTCTCAATGTTGCTACATATATTATCAGTAAACAGACTTAGTTTCATTTCCCTTAATCAGTGTTCATTCTTCTGCTTACTTTCCTCTTAAGTAAAGGCTGTGCAAAAATATTGACAGCCTTGCATTTTAAATCAGCACTAACAGTGCAATCAGAGCTGGACAAATAATTAAGCAAAATTATGCAGGAAAGCATTTAGCAATGCTGAATTACCTTTTGCCTCTCCCTCCCCCCAACATACACTTCATTCCTTCTGCAATATATATGTGATGTTAGCCTTTCTACCAGCACATTTGCTGGGTCCATGGTTGAGGTAACCCCAACCTCAGGTCAGGAGAGGACACACAGTGGCAGTGCCGCTTCTCCAGCCAAAACCCAGCAAGAGAAGGTAAACAAAGGAGAAAGTGAGAAAGCACCAGCTGAAGGTGACTGAGATGTTATCAAAAGATCTGGTGCCACTTGATTGCTTTCTTCTTTGCGCTTTACTTGCCTAAAGCCAGCAGATCCTAGCCAACTCCTCAGAAGTGTTGTGGGAGCATTTGAAAAAGAAATTAGCGTGCTTCCCTGGTAAGACCTACCCTGAGAAAGTGTCCTTGTTCAGAAAGGATGTTAAGTGCCTTGTTAAATCCTTGAGGCCAGTGGGACTACAAAAAAAAAAAAAAAAAAAAAAAAAAAAAAAAAAAAAAAAAAAGCTTTAAGCTAAGCACATTGTTAAATGCTTTCTAGACTTAAGCTTTTATTGCTTTTCTGACTAGTGCCTCGTGCCTCACTCTTGGAGGCCATTTCATTCCCAAGGGGCCATAGTGAAAAAGGCACCAGGCTGGTTACTCTGAAAGGGGGAATGGTTGTTTGCCCGGGTATGCTGCTCCACAGTGCTAGGCCAGTTCCAGTAGAGAAACCAGATATTCTGTATTTCATATTTATTTAGATTTATTCTCATTTTTATTTTAACAAATCTAAACCAATGAATTAATTAAATAATTGCTTTCCTTTTGGGCAGTTGCCTCCTCTTTATAGGAGACAGCTGCCCAAATGGGAAGTACAAATTCTATAACACAATGTCCTCAATAATGAATGAGAGGAACATAGGTGCAATGAAAACACACAGGCTGAAAAGAAAGCTCGCTTACATAAAAACAAATTTGGAGGATAACCAGCATATTCACAAAAGTCTCCAACTGGATAGCTAAAAGGGGTTAAGTTGTCCAGCAGATGTCTAACATACCTACTAARTGCAATAATCAGGGTGGCAAACTCTATACAGGTGGTAAATACAATATGCAGGCAGTAGAAACAACATGCACGTCTACAAACAGGTATCACATCACCAAAATAATATTTTTAATCTCTGTCTCCAAAAAATGCCAAGAATTACATATTGCATTGTCCATAGTAATCATTTTGCATGAAAAAGTATAAACATGGCTTTAATAAAACAACATTGCATTGTCAGCTCTTGGTAATAGATTAAATTTTAGCTCAGGAAAGCCACAAAAACAAATCAAGCTTTTTGTGTCCCTTCGCATTCTTACAGTTACAAATGAACAAATGAGATTTCCAGCGTCTTAAATCCAGAGTATGGTGGCTGCACATTGAATCATTAATTATCTAAGTAGGTAACACAGTCTAGCTCCCTTCTTATTTTTTGAAAAAAAATAAATCAGATTGAAAGCCTAAACTGTGTTTTCTATCTTTTTAAAGAAATTCCATCTGCTAGTTTCCACCCCAGAACATTCAGAAATGCTGCCTGAAAGGGGAAGGAAAAAAAAAGAAATCTAAAACTAAAAATGTCATTGCTGTAGTGGGAGATGAGCTTACCTCCCACTATGTTTTAAATTCAGTCCTGCAGCTCTGGCCCTCAAACTCATCTTCTGCAGTGACAGGTCTGAGTTACAATATTTTGACTTCCACAGGTTTGGGGATCCAAAACTTTACATTCCTTAGCACAGGTCAGAACACAGCTAATAGGATACCTACAGGGAAAGGTTAGGAAAAAAGGGCAGATGAAAGTAAAAGGACACTTAAGGTTTATATATCTTCARAACTTAAAGTTCTTGTAAGTAAAAAGTTATCATGTTAGAATGAAGAGGAAAGGTTCCCCTGTTATTAGTGTTAACGTCTGTGTYTAAGAGCACCAAGTGTGCAAGGCTGTCTGTGCTAAGCACTGTTTAAACACACAAGATAGTCCCTTTCTTCGACCATTTTTAGTTTAAAGCCCTTCCTCTTCTGTCTTCCACAGACCTTGTAAAGCTATGTCTCCTCATTTAAAGGCAATGAAGTGCTGCCAAACTAGATAAAGCAAAAAGGTTGCTGTGCTCACCGTCCTTTTCAGAACACATTCTATAATTCACAATGATAAAGCATAATTTATGCATTTTTATCAAACTCTGCATTATTTTAATAACATCTTCAAGGATCAGATTGCAATACATTCTGGGAGATATTGTTTTGCCCTGAGTTCATTAGTTTTTCAGTTAAATCTCCTGCCATGATTTCATTTGCAGTTACCAGATTTTTTTAAACCATTTTGCCAGATCTCGTCTCTAGTGGAAAGAGTCCACAAAGCCAGGTGATTTGCAAAACTTTCATCACATAGCTGTGAATAAAGGCCTAAAGCAGTAAAGCAATGACTCTGGGCCTTTTATTGGGTTCCTTTCTTAAATGTCATATGTAAAGATGTATCAAGAAACTCAGTCTTTTCACAAGCTTTGCATTTACTCTGCAAGGAGACCCCATCCTGACAGAGGATTTTACCAAACTATCAGCTTTTCAAATCTCTCTTTTGAGTATCTTAAAAAACGATTTCCCACTGAAGTCTTAACTACCCCTGCTCTTCCCTCACAAGCTAAAAGTGGGTATCTGGACTAAACACTTGGGTCAATCTAGTTTAAGAGCAAATATACACATCATTCGACCCTGTCCACATTACTGCCATATAACAGCAGCTTCTCACATATTTGGGCCTGAAAGTACACCTGCTCTTGGAGGAATACCTTGGGCAATAAGTTTATGAGCAAAACTTGAGTGGCAGTCAAGGTTACTTTCTCAATGAAAACCTCCACACGGCAAGAAGACCACCTTTTAGTTCCCAGACAAAAATCACTACCCTTGGTCTGCTATCACAGGAAATGCCCAGAACTTAACCGATCCTTTATTTGAAGCTACCTTGCCTGAACCACGTAATGAGTCTGTCAGGATTTGCCTTCTCGTAAGTTAAAGAATCATGATCCTCCAGAACACTCATACCAAAGGGCTGCAGCACACCAGAGTAACAAGCTCTTCATGCAGTAACATTATCAATCCTTGAGGAGTACCGAGTCCTCTTTTCCGTGTGCAGGGTTGATATCTTCTGTTAGAAAAAATACGCACTGGCATTTTTAAACAGGAACCATGCATTGTATCACGCTCAACAGGCCCACACCTTTTGCTCAGATGTATCTCACTTCCTCCGCTCTCCATCTCTCATCTGACACTGCAGCARCCAGGAACCTTACTCAAGGGACTAGGTGTTGGTTGTCTCCACACTAGTGTGTGTACACTGAATTTGCACACTATAATTAAGGAAGAATTAACTGGTAGTTTGCACTGGCTACTGAGACAGTTATAGAAAATAAACTCTTTATTATAGAGATAGTTAAAACTATGCTTTATGCTATGACTCATGCATAAACATATATAGGAATTTTCATTATTATAATAGAAACCATAAAAAYTGTACAGTTAATGTTATCTTCAAGGAAACTATATTAGATATTTTTGAACCACTGAAAATGTAAAAATGCTACATTTTCTTGACCCTTAAAATAAGTGCTCCACAGTGTGAAGCACATTTCTTTCATTCTTCTGACTAATAAAAATAAACACATAAATATGTTTATAAAGAAGTAATTCCATCCCTGGGTTCTGAGGGCTATAAACCAAGGCAGCTTTGCTTTCCTTGYTACCAACATCTTATGATCACGTTATATATGTTCAACTACGTCCAGCTGTATATGTGATAAAGTCCATTTAAAACGATTTGGGGCTACAAAAATATATTTGGAACATACTGCTATTATCCAAAGATGTAAAGTTATAATATCCCAATGGTATAAGCAAAGGGAGAGTAGGAAGTACACTACAGTAAGCTCTCACAGATAGAGAGCAGGAGCAAGTTAAAAAATGGAATAGTGCTAGGGGAGACCAAGTAAAATATGAACCTATGTCATGCTAGCTCTGTATTGCTTCAGTCCCACTAGAGCTGGATGGAGAAAAGTGTTTTGTTTAAAAGAGGATTTCATTTGTGCCTCTATATTGTTTTCAGTTTTACATCGTCAGGAAGATGATGAGTCCAGGTCCAGGTTGACCTGCTAGGAGCACTAGCTCCCTCAGAGAGAAGACCCTATAGAAACACCCTCCAGGAGAACACAAGGAATTCAAAGGACAGGAGAAAAAAATTGAACATATATACACATATGTATGCATACGGTTGGCAGTGTATACAGGTATGTGTGTGTAAATGCCCTCCATTGTTTCTGATCCCACTCCTTTATTCCTACCATAAGAAAATTATAAGACCCAACTATTCATACAGCATTTCCAGAAATTTAATAGAGCAGGTAGATTAAACTCTGAGGGCCAAGCTGCAGTGTCAAATACACACAATGAAACCCCAACTGAGAACAGAATTTGGCTCAGATTCAGTAGGCAAATGAAAGTTTTTTTCCACTTTCAGAAAAAACCCAAGTACGTAAAGTTTATAGGCACTAGTAGGAGAATAAATCAATTTAAGTCCATGTCACACCATTCTTTACAGTTTTGTAACAAGGTGTACTTTGTTAGATTTTAATCTGCATACATTTGAGACAGCAAAGCTCTTCAAAATCATCTTTTAATGGCATCGCAATTTATAGACAGTAACTAATTTCAAACTTCATAGCACTTGGCTTTTATGATTATTTCAAATCATTTAAATGCAAATGAATTTCCAGAGAGAGAAAACATCAAATGCCCTTGAGTGGCAACATGTAATAGAACTGCRAGCAGAAATCACAGTAGGAATTTGAAGCAGTCTGATAGGGTTTGACGGGAGGTCTGTATAAAAGTGTTTGCCTAAATCCAATTTACATTTCATTTCACATTATATTCTATTTACCCATTTTGTCATTTTAATATGACTTATTTACTTAATCCTACTCTGAAATCCAGTCTTCTATCAGGAGCAAATGTGGAATTCTGGTCAGGATAGGACTTACAGCTGTTTTGCATTTTAGGACAATGGCAATATAGTCTCTAAAATAGAAGTAGCTCTTTTTCCCCCCCACACTTAATAATATTATAGCATCATGCAGCCAAAAACATTTGTGCGTGCCTTAAATAATTACATTTCTTTCAAGCTAAGCAATTGTTTGCCTCCTGACAGAGTAATATTTCCTGGGAGGCATTGCTAAGCTACAGCACATACAAAATATTTGGACAGAGAGTGCTGAGAAAGATCTGAACTATTCTTAATGTGATTGCACTCGCAAGGATGAGAATCGTCCTGGAACTCCCCCTCCAGCAGCAGTTCCAGTGAAGCGCTGCGGGTCCATTTCTTCAGCCTGCTCAAACCGCAGCAGAGGACAAAACTGCCCTACCTCTAGCGCTTGTGTGCTCTGAACAGGCAGCGCAGGCACGACCTAGCCTATCTTGTCCCTGTCGGGCTTGGTGTTTTCTGCCCCCTCTCAGAGATGCCTGCAGCTGTTAGGCCCCCGGGTCGGCTTTGCGGCGGCTGAAGCAGGTCCTGGCCAAGCGGGAGCCCGGCGGCTGGCGGCAGGACGCGGGCTCGTAACGGGCTTCCCCACGGACCCCGGCAGGTCGTGCTGCCCGTGCCAAGACCCGCGCGTTAGGAGCTGTGCCGGTACCCTGGGCCAGAAGGCTTTAAATCAGTTTGAGTACTCTAGCACAGGCTGCATCCAGCCTGAATGGTGAGGAGCAGATAAGTCCTTTCCTCGGGGGGGGGGGGGAATCTGAGCATTTGTAATTGCAGTGTTATCAAATTTATTCAGCTCTGACCCACCTCAGTGCAAATTCTGCATTACAAGCTAAAGCAAACCAAACCATATCWTTTAGCATACGTGCAAAGGCAGAGAGCATCCTGTAATTTGCACAACACGCAAGATGACATGACCACGGCTCGAGCCAGACTTGCACAGGTAACCAAGGAATACGTGGCTGCTCTGGGCAAAGGCAAACTCCCGCGACAAGGCAGGCACAGGTTCTCTGAGCACTTGGCCTCCAGACACAGTCTCCAAATGAAACAGAACTGCGCTGCAAACTTCTTAATTCCAGCACAGTCTTTGCAGAGTAACCTTCAGGTTATAAGCCTCCAAGTCTACAGGATGGAAGAGATGGAAGAGCAACACAGGTGCTGTTGCTGACATCTATTTTCTAATTTTCTAGAAATGAACTGTGCCACTTAAGACTGCAATATAGTATAAAATTTAGATCTCGAGGACGGTAGATGTGTTTCCAAAAACTGTATTTATTTTTAAAGGTAAAAGAAAAAACAATTTCAGATACCCAGGGGGTATTCATCATTCCCTGCCACACTTCCAGCATTGCACACATGGTTTGCAAAAAATCCATGAATATTTTCTTTTCTTATCAGATATAAATTACTGATACAGTTGGTAGAATGTAGATTGGTGAAAAGTCCTATAGTTGAATAAACTGAGTGATGGATTTGAAGAAAAATAGCAGTAAAATATTCTGCTTGGAATAGAGATTACTAAAATTGTGCTATTCCAACAGCATCCAATTTCACAATCAAGATGTCTTTTCTATTGCAAAGGCAATTTTTATATGCCTTCTGCACATAAATGTCACTGTTTTGTTTATTATATGTTTCTTTTTCATTTATTTCATTAATTTTGTGTACATTCTCTGTGAAGAGACTTCTATGGAAGTACATTTGTCCTCTGTTTCGAGCAATTTGTCTTTTGCAAGGGCGATATAACTGAGTAAAAGCAATAATACATGGCCTTTTATCAAAAACCTATCAGCACTGTTCAAACCACTAGGCAGCTCATTAGATTTGAATACACTAGCTTCTAGGTTAGCTTTGGACCTACAGTTTCTCATGTTAGCTGCTTGCTTCTCCCTCACCCCAAACTTCATGGAAAGAATTATTCAACCAATGATCCATGTCTTGACTAATGGAGATGAAACTCCAGCAAACCTCTAATAAAGACCTTGAGTCTTTATTATGATTGTGTACACCTCTGTCATCAACTAATTTAGCTCCTCAGTTGGATCCTGGGTCTTGATCCCTGATCACCCATATTTCATCAATGCTAATCTGCTCTCATGCTCTGGGAAAAACAAAACCGAAAAATGCCAAAACCCCACAACCCAGGACGAGGGCTAGGGGAACAGTTCATTCCAGAGACCACTCTTCCCAGGTGATATGGCTTGGGTTGTAGAAAGCTTTGCTCCCCGAGCACTGGCCAGTCCCCCAGCACCGCCTCCACACGCATTACCCTCCCCTGTGCCTCCTGCCACCCTGCAGAGCATGCGCATTTAAAGGTCTGGCTCTCAGCAGCATGAACGCAGGCTGTTCRGTGCCACCTCACCTGGGGGCAGGGTTCGCTGCAGGGAGAGGCAAAATTGAGCGCTGTAGAGACGTAGCCATTATTTGCTGAGGTCGGCAGATCCTAACTTGCTGAGGTCGGCAAAGTACCRTGCTCAGCGCAGTAGGGGAGGCATCGCTCCTTTAACCGTGAGATTACATTGCACAAAGGCGACGCAGGGCGTCACCGCAAGGATACCACTGAACTCTGACCTCAGCCTCACTTCCTTTAAATAAAATCACGTTTCACTGCTCTGCGGCATTATTTCATTTGCACACCGGTACCGCTCAACTGACTTCAGTGGAGATGTCCCCAGTGTCTGCTGCAAGCACAAAACCAGACCCCTAGCAGACAGGTTAAGTTTCTCAGTGAAGAGCTTAAAACCATTGCAGAAAAGTTTTGTAATAACGGAAAATTATTTATCTTAATAAGTTAGGTGGAAACTAGTTCAAAACCAAGATCTTTCAGGAGGTAACATAACTCACCTTTCCATACTGACACACTGTATTGAATTCCCTTTTTTTAATTACACATACACGCACATACACACCCCTCTACCTTTTCTTTCCATAGAGCATTGGGATGCTTTTAGCAACATCTATAAGGCACTGTTTTGATGTTCATTTCCTTCTCTGTAACGGAGGAAAGCTTTTTCTTTCTTGGACTGTTACTGTTATTTTCTGAATTTAAATACAAATGGTATGTGACATAAGAAACATTAGGGAAAAAAATGTCACTGTGAATTAGAGAAGGCAAAAAACCTCCGGACTCTGGGCTACAGTATAGTTAAAAGCCAAGACGCACTAGTGTAAATATAAGAACTGTTGCTGTGCAGACATTTGCTAATTCTTCAAAACCTGCTGAGCACACTGCTTTTATTTCCTATGTTTCTTAAGTACCCCTTGCCCCAGATAGTTCGGTATCAATAGATCATTTTATGTGAGATGTAAAGACTTTGAACAAGTTCTATACTTTTAAGGCAAGCACTTTAGTGGCTTTTATATTATAGGAAAGGCAAAAAACACAACAGTAATGTAATTGAACTATAATCTTCAAAAAGTAGCATGGCTGGGAGACAAATGCACTCTCCATTTTTACGACTGGACAAACAATAAAAAGAGAGGGGGAGATGTGACAGTCTCGTTTCCATCCCACAGATTAAATATGAAGTGCTGACAGTACAGATTGAAAGGATCTGTACTGTATCAAGGCCAGAAATGAGCAAGTGTTCTGCCTAACCATTGCGTGAGACCAAAAATAAGGGACAGACTTCCGTGAACAACATATAAATGATGTAGCGTACGTACAGGATCTGCATAAGATATTCATTAACATTTCAAAATTTTCAAAAGTAAAAACTATTAGCTTGAGTAAAATATCAGTTTGCAGCTCTTTATCAGGAAGATTTAAACAGTGAAAAACACTGGTGTGGTCAAGAACATCTCCCAAAAGTTATTTACCTTGACAAATAGAATAATTAACATTTTTTTAAAATAGGTATATACAAAATCTATTTCTGTGTGTATACATGTGCAACTACACACACATGAAACTAGTTATTTAGGCTGAGAATTAATATTCAGTATCTGGCAAAATATCCCTGCATTTTCCTGCAGTATAATCATCTTTTTAAACATGTTAGGACCTTTTTACAGGTCAATCACAGTTTGCAGACAAGCTGTAATTTAAATCAGCTCCATTCTGCATCTACTATGGATATTTCACTGAAAAATAATTAAAACTAACCACACTCCTTGCAACTCTTCTCCCATCAGAAGCAGACCGCTGTTGTGCATACACATCGCTAATCTCAGGGAATGAAACCTCACAGAAAAGACAAGGAGGTGACAAAGTAATTACCCCCAGCAGGTAATTTCAAGAGTTGCAATAAGGACTTGCTCCCTGCTCACCATACCTCCTTCTCACCCGAACTCCCCCTATCCCAYGACTCTCATTTCCACCACCACCCTTCAGGCTAATAACGGACTCGAGGTTCCTCCCAGCAAGCAACGGAGAGGGTATCAGRGCTATCAGCTATATCTGCACTTTTTCAGCAGCAAGATGTTTCAGTTTGTTCATCCAAAGAGTCTCGACTTGTTTAATCTCCTTTATCAGCCCTGCCCCCCTCTCAGGCTTGCAAAGACTCTTGCTCCTTAAATTGCTGCCTTCATCTAAGCCAGTATAGTGCATATTTTCCCCTTCCACAGAACACTTCAATGCCAAAGAGAGGGAGCAGGAGAGAGAGAAATGATCTTGGCACTTGTTCAGGCTGTTGTGGAGGAAAAGAAGGGGGGCCGGGGGCCCCACAGCCTGCCAGTGGGGATTTCCTCTGTAATAAGCCAGATGGCATCATAGGATGCTTGGGGAGACTGTTTCTGTCTAATTCTCTTCAGTGGCAGAAACTGCCAAGACAGGCCTGGCTTTTGTGGTAAAACCAGTGACTAGCTATTTTATATTCTTTCTATTTGCTGTGCCTGCTGTCCCCACCTGTCACTAATGCCTTTCTGATGCAGAAATTGCCTGATACAAGCTCCTTCCTTCTCTTCCTTTCTCTTACCCACTCCTAGACTCCAACTGGTATTTTCCTTCCACCATATACCAGCAGCATGGCTGCAATGTTTGCTTTTCATCCCAGTGACTTAGAAGCTAATTCCTCTCTTCAAGTGCAAAATATTTCATGTACAATCAGGAAAACCAGCTGTGCAATTTCTAGAGGATACTAGCCTGGCTTAAGCCAAAATCAGGGATCTATAGAATGAAATACAGAGTTATATTCTRTAAAATCACTCTGTAGCTCAAATTAGAAGAGAAATATCTGCTTGACATGCTGGTCGGGGGTTACAAGACAAACCTATATACCTATATATATATATATATATTATATATATATATATATGAATCGGTGTACATATATTTTTATATATAATTTATAAATACATATGTATTCGTGTGTATATATGTAACACATGTATTATCAAAATATGTTTCCTTTACACTCTGAAATGCAAATCTCAATCTCTTCTCATATCAGATGGATAGCAAAGACTATGCATTCTAGAAACACAGAAAATCTTATAGAAAACCTCTGTGTGGCTGCTGTGGGTTCTTTAGTTCCCTAGAGTCGGATCCGTAAGCCGTCTGCCCAGCTTAAAGGCAGGTATTATCAGTGCACAGACTAAATTGCTTTTCCTTTCTGGAAGCAGTCCTAGCTCATATCCAGCCCAGAACAGTTAAATGTTTTAAATTTAGTCTTTGGTCAGAACAAAGTAGGATTTTTCCCATACTTCCTCAAGTTACTTCCTCTTTCCTGACATGACTCTTGGTCACCTAGTAGTCATCACGTGCAGATGTCACAACAGTAAAGAAATACATCTCAGACTGTTCTTTGATGTAGTCAATAAAGCTGCTAATGACTTCTGTAGCAGAGGCACTTACAAAATCTTACATGTGGTACCCTGCTAGGAAGGTGTAGTGCTAATGCCATGATGTAGGTTGAGATACAGACAGCTGCTGGTCTGTGAAAGCGGGTCTACCAGGGTCACGAAAATCACAGCATTTATAACTTGATAAGGAATGKGCTCATTGATGTACTATCAACTTGGACAATCTAAAGAGAGTCAGACTTTATATTTGCTTTACCTAGGTAGAAAACAGCAGAAATAAACCTTACAGGATTTTCATAAGRTACTCAGGAGTAAATACATGCAGATAGTTGCCTCACCTTGATGTCAGCAAGTGTCTCAAGATAGAGATGTGAAGTTGTTGGTGTTTTGGGGYTTTCCTGCGGGGTGGGGGATAGAGGAAAAAGAAATTAAAAATAGCCCGATCATTTTTGGCTAAATAACAACAGTTGACATCAGAAAAGTATTAGTTAAGTGGTATTATTCTTTTCATTTATAAAGGGAAATTTGAGGATTGAGAACCAGGAGGTGAGGATCAGTTTTTCCTTCTGTTCCCCCTACGTGCTTTATGTGCCTCTAAGGGCAGAGCAGATCCCAGGACTTAAGGGCCAGCAGACTAGGAGCCAGGCACCTTCAGAGGACTTGAGTCAGTCAGTCTCTGTTGGCRTTACAGTCCAGACCAGGAGTGCCCTTGTGATAGAAAAGTTTGYTTCACCAGCACATTCCCTTTTGGTTTGCTTTGAAGTGAGGTCCTGGGGTGCAAGCTGGATATCTCTTAAATGAAAATAAGCTGGAYGATGCGCTCCCCACCACCAAGTACTCTGCCCACAGCATCAGAGTCCAAAGCATCCTCCCCACAAACGCATCAAGTGTGGACCCTGCATCCTCACCAATATTTTGCTCTGTAGCTCTACTCCATTAAGCTGCATTATTTGCTAATGCAGGCATAGCCTTACAATCCCCACTGCAGCRCTTGTGCTCCCCTCGTGTTTGGCCTTCAGCCTGCGATGTAGCAGATGAGAACTGCTCTCAGTGGCCAGGGCTCACAGGAACGGTGAATTTCTTCCTGCCGCTGCTGTCTAACGTTGGAAGGGAGAGCAACCAGGCAGAACTCACGGGGCTTAAAGATAGCTTAACGCCATCTTTTACCTAGTGCCCTCCTCAGCTACAACAGGTTGCAAGTGAAGCATAGCATAAAATTTGAGCCAGTACGTTTAAATAGGGTTTATAACAAAGGCATTTTCCCCCTCCTCACAGCTSTATRTGGGAGAGTTTCATGTTTATGACCACATCACTATTTGGATGGATTGCCCAGCTCYGCTGCCTGTTATGCCCACGGGGTTCCTGAGGGCTGGTGTGAGTGACMCTGCCAAGAGTCTCTGCCTGCCCAATAGGTCTCCACTGCTCCACTTGGCACCCTGGAAGCACACCAAAGGTGAGGAGAGGGAGCCCTTGCCCCACAGCAGCTTTGGAACCAAGCACCACCTGGAACTGATCTACCTCTCTGAGCCTGAAGTTTACTTACCTTCTGGTGAGACCAAAAAGCAAGGCCCAAATTCACCTTAACTTCAGGTTCACTCGGATTAGGAATTAGACATGTAGGTCAGGTGGAACTCAAGTAGAAAGACACATTTGTTAGTTATCAACAGAGCCTTGGTTAATTMGGCAGACAGGCACAGTTTATAGTTATTCTTCTTGTCCTAATTACATCACAAAAAAGTAGGATATTGTCGGGATGGTAATGGAGAAATATCCTAGCACCTGTGGTGGTTAAGGAATGCTGTTTTACTTCCGAAAAGATCATCTGCTAGTAGTAAAGTTCATATTGTTAATTCCATAACATCCATTTTTTGAGAATTATGCACATTTCTAATAATGCCCTATACTATTTATTAGTATTAACTATGATTCCATTCGCACTGTAGCCATTAGYATGTTTTCCTCTATGAAAAAATGACTATTTCAGGTTACACTGTCTAGTAAACATAATCTAGTGTTGTGGGAGTTTTGTCCTTTTCAATTATATGATTACGGAAATAAGCTCTCAGGAAATTTGGAAGTATAATGTTTCTGAGCTAAGACTATCTGTGGAACAGAGGATTCTTGAAAATGAGTATGAAAGGCAGAATCTACCCGCTGCTGTATTTTTGAGCTGGATGTTCCTATGTCTATCTATCCATTAGAAGGATACTCAGAAGAGCTCTGATCTTGATAGGGGCTGCCAGATACCTGCAAAAGTACAAAAGAAGTGTCTCATATAAAGTCTAATGCCATGACAGGAAGGAGCTCAGGATAAAGCTGCATTATCACAGCTTTTAAACTGCAACCTCACTGACTCCGACAATACACATAATTCTGATGTATGAACATAGTATTAAGAGGCCTCTTTTCAAGATGATCACAGTGGTAGTGGAAGTTTAAAAACTTCAAAGAAGGTTGATTATGAGTTGGCAACAGTTATGGAAATTAATCAGATGACCAAGAGTTCCCGGTTGCAGCAAAAATAAAAATTAATTATATTAATTTCTGTCCTCAGTTGAACCTAGCAGTCCTACTGAAATCRGCAGTACCCACATATATTAATATGAGTCCTTTGTCTGCAAGAGTTGTCTTCCTGCCAGTTCACAGATTTAGGGATTTTCTTCATTTCTGTTTCAAAGAGTGAAATTAAAAGAGCAAACCATAAAAAAAAACTCAAAGGACTCCATGCCATTTAGATTGGATTTATTTTCCTTTGGCAAGCCAAACTTTGCTTCTAATCTTTAAGTGACTTTCTCGAAGTCACAGTCCACAATTTCCTCTTCTAAAATTCAAAGGGTGTGCTTACTGTTGAGACAACATATTCATACCCAGTTGCTTCTAAAACAACTATAGAAATGATATGGTATGATTTTTTTCAAATATGGAACTGAACATTTGTTTTACGACTTGTTCTCCACCTGTAAGAACCCAAATCCAGACGATCCCTCCACCTCAGTTTTGCATTTTTCCCCTCTCTATGACTGCCTTCCTCGTGCAAGCTGCTGCAGGCMCTGAAACGGGGGCATTTAGCATAACTGTACTACTTAAGCTGGGCAGTTTTCACACCATAGGACAATTAAAACTATTTTGTAGTGAAAAAGAATGACATTGAGACATCCAATTTAACTGAGATTACAGAAGCAAAACCAAAAAACTAAACAAACAAAAACACCTTGATTTACAGAGAGACTATTAATAAGATTCAGAAGTTGTAAATAACTTCATCTAGCTCTTTTCTTCCCATAGGTTAAAAGGCCAGGAAGCCACTCTTGGCCAACTTCATCCTAGCTGAGTACAGCACTTACCATCTGCATTTGTCCCAGGAATACACCTGGGAATGGAGGATGCGTCTTCTTCCTAGCAGCCTGTTCCCAGCACATACCCTATTCCCAGCTCTTGTTTGGGGACTTCCAGCCAAGCAGAGCCCAAGGTCATGCCTGGTCAGAGCCTGCCTGGGCACCACAGCCAGGTGATGAACATGGTATTTCCACCCAGTCCAGCTCAGCCCCAGGCAGGACCCCAGAAATTATAGTTATTTACTCAAAGACTTTGTTTTTAATAACTCTTTGAAAGAAGGATAAAAGCAAAGGGTTGGAGCCTCTAGTGTTTTCTCCTGCTTTCTGTATTGGCACAAAGAGATGATGAAGGCATTTCCATAAAGTCATGACTCAAATATCAAAATAAAATTTACTTTTACCATTTTCTGGAGGCAGCCAAGGAAAACTGTCCTCATGGTATGAGCTCTAAGAAAGCTCAGGAGAGATAAATTAAAATAATTAGTAGCAATTACTACCAAAGTTATGGTTCTGAATAGGACAGCACTCAATAATGAGGGGTCGCAATTACTAATGCACCCTTCAGTATGCTCATTTGTCTTCTTAGTATTGTAGTCAGTTGTGTTGTTCTCTCACACAGCAGGATCCTCTGAGCAACTCTTCTTCCTCTTTTATAAGAAGTTCTTAATAAACAAGAGTTCAACATGTTCAGGGCAGCACTTTGTGCCTTCTCAAGGCTTGAAATAAGATGAGCTTTTCATTAAATCTCTCTGTAAAAGCAGTTTCTGTGTCAATGTCATTGCCTTTCACTTTATGTTAAAGTGAATAAGATTTTAAGAAATGAGCAAAACTGAGTAAATTAAGATTTATACGATTGCAAACATGGTGGAACCAGAACCAAGCTTTCTATTCTTTTTCAGGCACTTAGGCTTTGCATACAATAGGAAAGTTTCAGTATGTTTTATTGATGGATCTGAGAGTACAAATACACATATATAACAAAATTGCCTTTTATGTCATCGCAGTATAAGAAAGCTTGCGTAAGCTTGCATCCACGCTTTTCTTTTATTTTTTTTTTTAATAAAACTAGCTGTCCTGCTAGAACTAAGAATACATGTCCTAGTTTTAAGTCATGAACCACAGGGCTACATGGGAACTCARGAGGCCATCTGCACCATCTGCCTATTCTTGTAGATTTCTAGAGACGCGTGTTTGTTTCACATGAAATTCTGAAAATTTTAATATTGGTCTAAGAACATATCATCACAAAGACATTTTGTTATTTCAAAATTCTTAATCAAAAAAAAAAACAAAAACCAAAAAACAAAAGAGCAGCGTTCTGGATCAAGCCTTTCTTCCTTAACCAGTATGTGTTCTTTCAGTAGAAATATTAAAATAATATTCAGAAAGTAATATTGAAATGATAAATCATATTATTCTACTACAAAAATTTCATAATTATATTAATTCTAAGCCATTTTTCAAAACTGGAAATCTCATTCAAATCCACAGTCTTAAAGGATGCTTTCATTTCAACATYGCAGTATTTTCTAGAGAACAGGTATTAGAAAGCATATTAACCTTTTAATTATCTCTTGCTTTAGTGCAGAGTGGTCACAGCATTAAAGAAAAGAGAAGGTGAGTCTAGGGCATTATTTTATGTTGTTTTTAATCTAGAGATAACTAAGGTGCAAAAAAGTAAATCTAATAAAAGCTATTCCTAGGTGAATTAACCAGCTGAAATGGTCTAGACAGACAGCAAACTTCTTCCCTTTCTGTAGGGCACAGGAACAAACAGATGTCCTCCTACAGATCCAGATGTGCCAGCTGGATCACCTGCACACCTCCTGGAGGCTAGAGCCTCCCCTGGACTGCTGGCAGGGCAGTCCATCAGAGCACTCTCTAATTTACTTCAGGAAAAACAACTCAAGTTAGCTTAAATAACTTTAATTGCCAATGTTGGGGACAGTAATCACCACCACAGACAATGATGCATACATGAGGAAGTGATTTCTCCCACAAATACAGTTGCAGTGGGAGAAGTGGGCGTCTCTCCATCGCTTTAGTGTCTGAGCCAAAATCCACTCAAGTCCACAAGATTTCCAGACTTAAAGTAGATCCTAACCCTTGTTCAACCTTCAGCTTCAAAATAGTGCTCCTCATAGCATATCTTTACTGCCCATTTCTATATATTTTTTACTGCACAAGCACTGTTACGATCGAGTAACCTAGACTAAAAGAGAATGTCTTGATAAAGCCAACGTTGCGTGTCTGAATCAGTATTACTGAAAACAACAAATGTCACTCYGCTGCTTCTGCCGCTTCAGCACAACTCCAAAGGTCACTAATTCCTCAGGAAGCTGCCATAAATAGCTTGCCTCTCATACAGAAACATTCTGCCAAAGTTTTAATTCAGAGTTGCCTTATATTTTCACCTTCAATCATCAATACTTTTTGACAATTCTTTGCTAGAATACTCTTTCCTTCTTAACGCCTTATAATTCCACAGTTGTATCTTTGCCCACGCTCCCACAGTAATTGCAAGACTCCCACTAAAATTTCACTGACACTAAAAAGTGTTTTTCACTATAACTAGACAGGAAACCCTTGTAATAGAGATGTAGCTCCTGTTGACAGAACTGTGCTTCTGCCAGTTCTTCCTCAAAAGTTACACTATACCAAAGACACTTTCCTATGTTAGTTTAAACTGAATTCACACTAGTGTTTTTTCCAGTGCTGAAACACTGCAAGAAAAAAAAGAAAAAGAGTTATACCCCAAACTACTAATTTTATATAAACAGATGTTTCCCCTGCTAGGCATAYATGGCCTTAGTTCAGCAGCATTTCGGCTCTGTTCCTCTTTTGCAGGCACCCTTGGTGAGAATCACGTCAGATGTTTCCTACGTACGTTTACACAAACAGAGGACATTGCACCATAAAATAGTATCATTTGCCACGCACGACTGACCACGCACAGGAACAAACTGGAGGAATTTCCCTCATCTATTACCTAGGTGAATTGTTGTAAAATGTAGTGAATTGTTGTATTCTGTGTATTGGAGGTTTCTCACACGTAAGCCTGGAGACGACCGTACCACAGCCAGCATAAGCTTCTGAAGACTACGGAAGATGTTTTCAAAGAAACAAAATTAACATGTTAAACCTAATAAACATGGGGAAATATTACTGGGCAGCACAGTAAATGTTGAGCCAGAGTAAGTGAAGACATTTGCTTCAGGGAAAATACTGTTAGCAATGGAAAAGACAGATGAAAGCAGCTATTAAGAGACCTCATACTCAGATGTAGACAATAACTTCAGAATATAATAAAACAAAGACTTGAATCCTATATCTTTTCCCTCATTCAGAAGTGAACCCTCTAGGTGCAGAAATCCAAAAACTTAGAAGGAATTAAAGGTTCTCACTGGATGGGGCAGATACTGAGACAAAATAATTATCCACACRAAAGCACCAAAGAAGCTTCTTTGAAACATTTCATACAGCCTCTTCATGCTTGCAAACACTTTTGCCACTGGAAATAATCTAAAGGAAAGGACAAGGCAAACCCTAAAAAGTGTGTTAATCAAGGGATGAATACTGTAATTATATAAAACCTGTTACACTACTTAATAATGTGTAGCCTACCTGGAATCAAAAGAGCAAAAACCGTACCTTAATTTCTTTTCTTACTTAAATTAAGAGGCTCATATCAGCTGGCCTTAATTCTCTATAGCCTTTTCAAGGTCCTTGTAATCTGCTACAGACCTGTCCTTGAATTTTCCTCTGCTACTAGGCAAAGTCTTTTCTTCAATTTGGCAGCTTTGAACTGTTGCCTCAGTGAATGATTGCAGCACCTTAAACTCTGCAATGAAAACAGCAACAGTTTAGGTGGAAAGCAGAATATGAGCAACCAGTAAATGTATCATGTAATTTCTACTGTCACATCACCCCTTCCTTACTAAAGGCCTCTTTCCACACCCTTCGTCTTCATCCCACTGTTACTGACATATTTTCTTGTTGTTTCTATTTCTTCCAGGAATGTTGCTAAGGTACAACGTGCTTTTGGGGACAGAAAGATCACTATGCAAAGTTCTGTGTTTGTTCCAGAAGAAAACTAAGCCCATATCCTTACATACATCTTTTCAGCTTATATTTCTACTCATGCATTTTATCTTTCGAAGCTGGTTAACATACTATGAAAATCAGTCAAAAATATTGGAAAGGTGAATAATAATAATGAAATCCATTCTTGTATTTGGTTTTTGTATTCCAGTTTTGCCGAGACAAGATTGCTGATTGAATGGCTAATTTGAAACTTTTCAGCCAATGTTAGTCACAGGTAAGGTATTTATTTAGTTGAACTGGATCTCACTCACTAAGAGATTTGAAAGTAAGAATTACGAGCCATACTAAGGAAGCAGCACAGACATCTTCTATTCAGATTATACCCAATAACCCTAAATTTGGCAGCCAGGCCCTGTGCATATAATATGGTAGACACTTCAGCATGGACTCCACAAGAAATACCTCTGAAGCTATGTCAGCCATTAGAAAATTATGATGAGAAAGATAGCTTAAATCTCACCTTCTAGGTGCTCCTGACCTGGCATCACAGACATTTTTCCTAATATAGAAGTTTTCATGTTTCCTTGCTGAATAGGGCACTGTGGGAATGATTTCCCAATTACTTGCACCCACACACAGAAATAGCCAGGACGGGTGACCTATTCAATATCTAAGTGATCAAAGGATCCACTCAAAGTGTGGAAGATCTATCTTCCAATTTTCTACCTCAAAAGCTTTTCATAAGTTGCATAAAGAAGCCTTGGAGCAGGAAGCAAATCCATGTCACCCCTCACCCAAGCAAGTGCCCATCTCATTGGGCCAAGACTCCTGTTGAAGCTTGCTTTCAACAGCTGCTGGATTCTTTCAGAGGCACAACTTCAGCAGGAGGCATGGACAACATTTGTGCCACAGAGCTGCCTGTAGACCCAGTTCTCTTGAGAAAGCGTGAGCAAGGATCCTCCAAGGACGCCATCTAGGCTGYGCAGACATAGCTTAGATTTCTCCTTCCTCATGTAAGTGCTTCTGAGAATCCAGACTCGGAACTTAAGAAATGACCTGGAGTTCATTAGGGAACCAATGAAGTGCCTGGCACATGGATTGATGTATTCTGAAAACTACTGCAAAGGAAGTAGGCTGCTGCATCGTCAGCCAACTACAGCTTTCTCAAATCCTGCTTTCAAGCCAAGATTAATTTTGGTGTAACAATCCAGTATGCAGGCAATAAAGACATCTGACTAAGGCAGGTCATAAGAGGAAATGATGGGATGCACTCCTTTATGCAGGAAGGGGATCCAGGGTCAGCTTAGCTGGTAGGCACCCTCTTCTCTCGCAGGCTACTCTGAGGATACTGAGAACATCTCTCCTTGACTGTAAGATACATCACTGCAGTGAGAAAACTGTTCTCATCACTTGGCAAGGAATGATTTCATACATCATGGAGCAACAGTGACTAGTCACTGATYGTAGCGATGCTAGAACATGATTTTTAAGGCTAAACAGGTGCTTCATTTAAAGTGCAACATAGTTAACATTGCAAGCAAACTAGAATTCTRGTTGCACAGCAAGAGGAATGTGTCCAACTGGCAGGGAGAATAAATACTTCTCCGAACAGGCAGTAATCAGTTAACGTTACTCTAAAACAAACATTGAGAAAGCACAGCAGTTTAGCAATTAAAGGTCCAAATTTGCAAAATTAATTAGCGTTTCCCACAGCATAGCACTCTACTTATGAACAGCTCTATTGTAAGTGTACGATGTTCTAATATGAAAAGAGAGTATTCTTATGTTAATTATCTAATTAACTAATCTGGGCACAATTAGCAGCTGAAACAGCACAGCATTACACTCTTCCTTCTTCCCTTCCGGATTCAAGACTGCCTTTAAATACTTACTCTCGAGCGGCACGGACCCTGGCGATAAAGCTTGCCACCATGTTAACCCAGCCTCGGAGCCAGCAGAAGTCCTGATGAGCAGGCGTTGACAGAGATAGGAGAGGCACGGATACCCTCAGCAGAGTATTTAGAGAGGTAAATTCAGCTGTTTAATCTCGCCCCCACAGACAGCCTGCCCTCCAGTGAAGCAGTCTCTGCCACTTCACAGAGAGCCAGCGTGAAATGCTCATGAATACAGTGGTCTGTTTCTCTGCCCCCTTGGAAACCAAGCACCACTTAACAAGACCTCCCTGACACCAGTATTTTCCAAAGGATGGCTCAGTGGCTATTTCAAAGGTCTTAAAATAAAGAGTCTATTCACTTCCACTTTGCTGCCCGGATAGCTATTGACTTCACTAAAGTTTAGTGTGGTATAAAGGGAAGAAACTAGAGGAACTGTGCAGATCTCAAACAAAAACATATCAGAGAAGTACATTTGATGAAAACAGCCTAAGTCAGCCTCAGAGGACAGCCTAGACAATCTCTCAGGGTCCTGCCTCACCTTCCATTATAACAATCCTAAAGGAAAGGGAGACATTCAAAGTCAAACACTCACTTCAACGTTTTAGAGTTGGCACGTTTCGATATCTGCTTTAGATGGCATTTTATTTAGATATTGATCTTGTGTCTAGTAATTAAAAAAAGGACAAAAAGGTTACATGAACTGAGAGTGACAAGTTCTATACTGAGTTGTACAAAATGTTAGCCAATCTAAAAYATTTTGCTATTAAWAAATAAATAAATACGAGAAGAAGGATGTTGCACCAAAAATATTTTGGACAGATCTACTATAGTATGCTTCATCCCCCATTTTTTCAGGGCTCTTCAAGAAGGAGACATGCAGTCACACTACTTTTCCTATTAGGTACAAGCTCATTTTTGAGACAGTGCTGACCTATTGTGCATGATAAAAATCACAAAACTTAGGTTGGAAGGGACTGCCATGCAGCCCAACTAGATCAGCTTACTTGGCATTTGATAGGGCAAGACCCCAGTACCTCCGAGGATCAAGATTCCACCACYTTTCTAAGCAACCTTCTCCAGCTTTTTCTTAATCATACTTAAAACCAGTGCAGTGAAATTTCCCATGTTACAAATTGTGTCTATAGCCTTTGTCCTTTCACTGTACATTAAGACTTTGAACCCATCTTCCCCACATCCTCCCACTAGGTAGTTACAGACAGCAGWAGATCTCCCTTTATCCATCTTTTCTYCAGGCTGAATAAACCTAGCTCCCTCAGCTGCTCAGTAAYGTGCTCCAGCTCCCTGACTATCCTGGTGGTTCTCTAATAGACTTGCTCCAGGATGAGATCCAGGTGATCTCCAGACACCCCTCCAGGCGAGATTAGCCTTCAGTTCAGTGCAAGCTGCTGTATTCCTCAATGAGCTCCACTGAGGACAACCCATCTACAGCACAGGGACTAGCCCCTCTACTCAAGGGCTCAAAGAACATGTGGACCACTGCAGAAAGACATTCAGACTTCACCTAGAGCCTGAACACGCCCTGCTTCATCCCACAGGCCAGCATGCCCCAAGAGATAAGAAATGCATCATCTCAGCCACAGCATCGTCCTAATGAAGTAACAGCCAGCCACAAGCTGGCTTACATGCAGTCAGATCCAAGAAGTTTTGTCTAWACACATTTAAGTGGACATAACCAGAGCACGTATTGTGTAAGCCAGGTCTTTTTWAAAAAGAAAGTTTTTCCTCCACACGCAACTCATTCAGGGAGGCAAAGCCTGCGAACAACATGCTTCTGGCATAACAAMCAACTTCAGAAAGGACTCATCACACTATATTTCCTCATGAAAAGGAGCCTGATTCTTCTGGGACTTTCAGATGTGCAGGACACCTATTTCTGATGACTTTTACCAGAATGAACACCACATTTGGCTTCCAGTGACTCACAAATTAGCCATACAAATCATTGCACTCGTTAACCTCTCTTAGMAAAAAGTATAAGCTACTTCAACCACARAAAATTCCTCTATACCAAAAATTWRCCAKMACWKMWWKMWGTKMTGSYWAAAGTAACTGCCTGCCTTTGGTGTGGGGTAAATCRGGATACTTAATCTTACAAAATGACACTTAATATATTTAAAGCTACAATATACCACCTTGTCTCCTTTATTTAAGCCTTGCATGATCCCTAAAAACCCCTCTGAAACATTCCTGCTGTYCTAGTAATGACACCATTAGGTACTCTGGGTACCTTTAGTACACTCTTTCAGATACTCCTAACTCAGAATACCTTGGTTTCTAGAGCCTTTTGTTGGAAGCCATAATTAGCCTAGCCACCTACCAGTTCTCCAGTAAAATGCAGATGCCAAGGCRACCTCCTTCCTAAGCTCTGCAAGGGAGCAGCACTGCAAATGACAGCCCTTGTACAACACAGCAAGGATCTGACGTTCATAGTGGCCTCCAAACACTGCAGCAGTAACTGTGTCTACACAGATGAAATTACTCTATTGAGGATACTAGATGGGGTTTTTTTAGGCAAATTCTTACCCCTTTGAGGGGGAAACTCAGCCCCATGTGCTTTACTAGCATGAAGGCCTGTTCTCAATCATGTACAAGAATTGTGAAACCAAATTTTCAGGCTGGAGGTATGGACATTTAGCACTGTACAGAGCCTCTTGAGTTCCACTAAGGAATTACATAGACACCAGACAGAAACCTTGATTTTCATCTGGAAACATCCATTTCTGAATTTCTTCCATACCCACACTATTACGGGGGGAAGTGGGGAGGGAATAAAAACTCCCAGGACTTTGACTTACATTACAAGTTGGTATTAAACAACAAAGGTTGAATTTTGCTATGCCAAGTACATGAAATTGTCTCATATGTATTATTTATATACAATAATTATATACATAATCATGACCTGTTCATGGATATCCCACTAGCTAAAGAGAAAAAAAAATAACAAAACGCACACAGAGGTGGCATTACACATCTCAGATTTTCTGGGTTATTTATTGAACTTGAGTCTTAATTTTTTTTTTTTTTGGTAAAAAACTTCTTAGTGAAAAGTGTCATGAAAGTACTGAAATTCATCCTGTTTTGGGACATTTAAGTGAGTGTTTCCAAATTCCTTACATTAGCATATCAATATTATAAATATTACTGGTTTGCGCCAGAAAGTTTATAACAAGATGCTGGCTGGTTACCAAACCACTAACSCTCCAGGACTTGCTTAGGACAATTCAGTACATTATTTAATGAAAGAGAGTATATGTCCTATGAAGCACTGAAGGACTTATTTCACAACATGGCTTGCTTACTCGATGATCTAGTTTGGCAGCTCCATGCTCCCTAAGGGACCCCATGCAGGCAAAGTATGCTGAAACCAGAGCATCTGAGCCATTGACTCTCTTATTTGGCTCAGAGTGCCATAAACTGCATTCAGACTCTTAAAATAAAGGCARGTCTTAAAATAAAGGCAAGTGACATCCACAGGCTTTACCCTTTACATGGACTGCAGTRCTGCTGCCCTGCCCCAATTATGAAGGGCATGAGCTGCATTTTAGTGGTTATGCTAAACTTCTGGTAATGTTCACTGATACTTGATTTTAGAGTTTTCTCCTTTTCTTCCCCCTCGATGCTTTCCTTCATTGTATTATCTTTCACTCTAAAAGACTTCCTCAGTCTGAACAGATTTTTCTTATTTATCTTATTTATTTATTTATTTATGGAACCAGCTCCTGAGCCATGGGAACACAGAAATGCTATGGTGGAGCACACTGCTCACATACCTGTGCAGAGCATCACCTCTCTGTAACTGAGGCTGGGAAACAACAGATATTGCCTCTACCTGAAACTGCAAAGGTAATTAAAATGGCTAGAACATCAGGTTAATTAAAACTTCTTCCCTAACAYCAGTGTATTACTACTGAATACAAATGACCAGATCCCTCTTAAAAATCATACAGATAAAGCACTCCATATGAAAAAGCATTAGTATTTTTTGCATTTAAAACATACACACACAAACAATAAAACCAATAGCTGTTCACAATCCTTACAAGGTGCTTCTGGACTCAAAGGAGATCTTTGCATGTGCTGATCCATTACTCAAGCTAATTGAATGATCCTTCATTCAAGTTAACATTTCTGTTAAAATCTTTCTTTAAACTACTACTTCCCCATACACACAAGCACTTCTCTGATTTAAAACTACAATCCAGTTACTTGGAGGATTATCATACAGCACAAAGCAAAATTAGTGCCAAGGACCTAATCAGCATTTAGGAGACTTGTTTGTTTTTGACTAGTTCTCATGCAATCACCCTAAAGAGGACATGTATTATGTTTTTTCTCTCTCCCTCTGAGGACTGAGGTGTCCTTGGCTTCTCCAGGGATTCATAGCATTTTAAAAAACTACCCTATTAATTTTTCTTTAATGTATCCCACACTCTTTATGCCAAGGACTTTCCTGACTGGCAACAGCTGCAAGCTTAACAAAGACTTYGTAGATATCTCTTTCAGACTTGACATATAAATCAGGGGCTCATATACTGAGATGAGCAAAATGACTATCAAGACTTCAAAGCACCTGACATTTCCAGCATGGCAACCTTCAACAGCCAGAGTGGACAGAGTGCAGCCCTTCTCCTCCAGCAATTCACATTCAGAGTAGCCGTGCACCCATTTTCTCACCTCCTCTGAATCAAGTTCTCTGTTATTCTTGTGGTTTTGTTTGTTTATAGGTAGCACTGTAATTGCCCTCGTGGAAATCTCTGGWGACGTACACCAAAATCTTACTTGTCTCCATTTCACTAATTAGCACTGATACAACAGATGAAGTCGTTCATGGGTTTGTGTTCTGCTTTATTACTGTTTAAGGTATACGTTAATATCAGTCTTTTGAAACCAAAACATGATAGTAAGCAAGACAGTATATTTCAGCTCATCTTAGAGCAGCAGTCTTCAGTGCTTGCAGGTGCATGGTAATACCTCTTAGGGGACAAGAGAAGCCTCATAAATATTTTTCCTAGCTGGTCCAGGTCCACTGCAGAGTATCTCCTCCTTTCTGGCAACCGTGTGAGGAGAAAGATGTATATTTTATGCCAGTAGAAATGCAGGGGAGGATTTGGATGGCTGGGATAGGGTCCAAAGTTTCCATGTGGGCAGGTCATGTTCTGCTTGCATTGCAATGATTGTCTGATCCAGCCGATTTGATTGATTCTCCTCTTCACCCTGGGCAATGGTGAGCTGAATTAATGCACTCGGGTAACTGTGCCAGGACTACAGAAAGTGCTGCTCCTTCTCTTCCAGAGTTGCCCAGGCCTGTCATCTGAGGTGAGGCCAGTTATAGCCCAAATTGCAAGAGGCCAGGCTGTGGGGAAGAGAGTGACAAGTGGTGTCAACTGAGGTCATCATTCTCAGGAGAGGAGCACATTCTGGGTGCAAGTACCATGAACAGGCTTGGCTCTAGAGAAACTGTAAACATCCATTAGAAGACAGTTGTAGGATTTGTTAGGGGACAAGGCCAGCTTTGCTGGAGGTGGAGAGAGGGGCTTCTCAGGACTGGAGAGAGAACAAGGCAACAGAGAGCGTTTCACTCACTGGAATCTACAGGGCTGCAGGGTGGTGCAGAACAAGAGTGCAGTGTGGGAGCAAAAAACCAGCAGGGAGGCTAGTTAGTACAAGTAGGGAAGAAGAGGCAGGTGTCATGTAAAAAGTGTGAAAAATACTAGCTTTGAAAAACACATTATATCTTTTTGTCTATGGCAGGCACTGTTTGGCAGCTATTAGCTCTCAGAAATGCTCTTTAATTTACTCGTATTGTGCTTTGAACATTCATAGACAATTCAAGTATTCCTCATCCTCTATTTAAAATCCATTGTTTTCCCTAATAAGAAAAGTTTGAAAATACACATCTGGACTTYGTCCTGCCTTTTTGATCATGAGGCCATAGCAGAAGGGACAGACATATGACAGCTGTGGCATCATGTGACAAGGGGCATATCAGGTTGCACAAGGTTGTGCTCGTGACATTTTCCTTCTCAGTTTTTCAGTCCTACCTCCCAGAAAATCTGCATCCAAGACAAACTATAGGAGCATCTTCTAGTACCAGAGTGTTACGGGAATCAGTAGAAACTCCAGGTTTCTTCATAATCGTTAGCTTCTTTATGTCCAATCCCTCCACCATGCCCCCTAAAAGGGAGAGAGGAGGAAAGGAAGGAAAAAAGAAACCCTTGAGAATAACAAGATCTCTCTGACCTGTTTCAGCCAGTATCTCCAAAGACATAAAACAGTTAAGTTCACACTTACGTAGTTCATCCCAGTTCTGCAGCCTACCATCATTCAGAGGAAAGTTTGGAGTCTTATATAGAAGAGGAAAAGTTGGAGTCTTAGATTATGTTGGCTCACTCCCAAGGCAACACAAATACCAATTATAGGGTACACATACTACACATTTTCAGGTTCTCTGTAAAACAGTCCCTGAGAAATAACTGTTAATGTCATTCTAATTAGGCATTTGAAAATACAGCTGACATACTTTCTTTTACCTGTTTGGTAAGACATTCATTTGTATGCTTATATCAGTTATGGTACAGCAAATACAGATTTACTGAGCTCTCTAAGAAGACTACTGCCTCCACAAGACACCAGTTAGGACACATGCTTCCGTGCTTCCACACTACCTGAAGTGTCAAAGCAACTGCTCAGCTTTCTCCTCTTCCTCACTTTGCATTAGGGCTGTGTTTATTTCCTCCAGGCTTTGACTAAACTCTTTGTGGTCAATACATGCCAGTTAATCTTATACTCCTTCTGTTCCTCTGTACAAGGCAAAAAGCTAAACAAGTAAGAAATATACAAAATATCAACCTCAACAAACTCAAGAATTTTAACCCAACCAGCACACCTCTATCTCTGAAGAAACAGACCGCCTTGGGGAGCAGGGAAGGAAGCCATACAAATACCTAGCTACTTAAAAAGCATGTGCTCACTAGAGCTATAAATTTCATATCACATTATAACTTCCCCTACATCTTACCTCACACTCATCATTACACACACCACAAACAACCCAAGCTCTCTACCCCTGTTAATATTCCTCCATAGATATCAACTTATTCTTTCCTCAGCTGATCCAACTGATTGCCATGATGAAATTAAACTCAGAGCAGTTGTCCTGCTTTGCAAAGTGCTACCATTTCAGACCCAGAGGAGGATTTGAGTCACCTCTTTACCATTTTTCCCAACTATTGATTGGTCTAATAAAAGATGTTATTGCTCCTTGCAGGCCTTGTTCAGGACTATTAAATGCCTTTTTGTCTGGTGATTGCTGAAACAATGGAAGGCTCACCTAAAAATTACACTGACTACAAGAACACTGAGGTTTGATTTAATTACACTTCTGTGCATATGTGGACCTCAGCCAAAGCATCCGGAATGGATGMAAAGGGCAGATATACACCAGGAAATTTTCTCTTAACATGACYCTGAATAAAAGAATAGACATAGCATGCAAAGAGTTTGGGGATTTTGAACAAAGAAATCACTTTATTTAAAGCTTCATGATATTAACTTTAAAAATTTTATTACATTCAAGGTAGCAGAATTTTTCACAGCCTTTGAAAATAAAGAAACTTTCATCAAAGGAACACCTGGCTCCATCTTCAAACTCCTTCACTAGCAGAAACTTGCCAATTGCTTATGCAAAAAGGGAGGTAACAGTAATAGAGATCCATAAAAGAGATCATCAACATATAGCAGAGCTGCTAAAAAAAAGTCCTTCCTACTGTTACGCACAGGATATCTGATCTGGGAACTACTTCAGGATAAAGATTTAAGGTAAAGCCATGCGAGGCAACTGAAAAAATAACAGCGACAAACAGCAACATAAAATGCAACTATATACCAAAATGGTCTGTTACAAATGACACAAGCTGAATTGCTTATTTTCACATTGAAATCTAATCATGTGGTTAGTTCCCTGTTTTATTTCAGCCAAGGTATCTGTAAGACATTTGCCCACCATAAAATGAGTAGCCTTCTTTGAGTAAAATTGGTTATTGTCATGACTATTACTCTCCTCTTATCATTCAGAGAAAAATTATTCTGAACAGTACTCTGGTAGGCTTTCTGATTTGAATTTTGTTTTCTGGTTCTCTTTGCTTTTCTTTTGCTGTCATTTCTTTTCCTGAAGATATATTTTGCCACTTGGGACGTTCTGAGAAGATAAAACATCGTGTGATTAAAAATTCTTAACTGTCCAAACCATGTGTGTTTGCATTTGTGGAGCTCTATATTTATTCTCTGTCTCCCTGGAAAAGCTCCTAGCTTTATTCTTTCTAACTCATCTCTGGCACTTCATTTGTAACATACTACAGGCTTCCAAAGACAGATGCAATACACAAAGAAAAAGGGAGAGAGAAAATGCTGAGTTCATCACCATAAATTATTGATGTTTCTTCTACTTAACTTACTCGTCAGGATTCATTGTTAATGAGGTGTGGATTTTAGCTTTAAATTTGCCATGTAGCACTGCAGGCATTCAGTTTGAAGCACTATATTAAAGAGGATTTCTACCAGTGTGTGTCTCCAGATCTTTCTAGTTCCATTTTCTGCAGTAGGTCTCTGCAACTGTGACTTGGCAGACACTGTATGTATTTATATACAGCACAGAATGCAATAGAAAACAGAAGAACAAGAGGAATATTTTCATTATGTAACTGATAAAATATAGATATAGGCTGTGTAATTCCTCTGGAATTAGCTGATCTATTTAAAAGGCTAATTGCCTCATTGTAGATCTATGGAGTAAACTGGAATTCAGATGAACTGCAATGATCCAGTGTCTGGGGGCACCAGGAAATCAGCCGACATATATTATTGAATTTCTATCTTCCAGTTTGCAGTTATGTTAAATTAGGGTCAGCTGCTGCTCTTTTTTCCATCCATGATTTTAGACTTCCACTGTCTTTAACRGAAACAGAAGCAGGCTCTTAGCCTAGGTTCAGTACGAGGGTGTTCTTGGTTAGACAGACAAAATGAAAACGGGGGAGGTGGAGGGGGACTGGTTTGAGTTGACCCCAAAGGAAGTTTCCACCAAAGAATGCTGAAAAAATAAAACAGGATGACAAGTCCTTTTACTTTCAAGTTTTTCCAGATGATTCCAACAGCAGCATGACCATCTTAGCTGAAAACAGTAGGAGATTTACCACCGACTGCTAGAGGATCAAGCATAAACAGCAGCATCMTTTTGATGCTCCATTTGGCCCCTTGTGCCACAAGGATCCCCAAGACTGAATGTCACTTGTAGGACTCTGCRCAGGCTGAGCAAATTGGAGGGTATGGACGCGGTTTCTACACATCTTCTAATACAACTATTGACTGCAACTGTCTACACAGTGAGAACAGTCCAAGGCTAGAGAAGCTGAAGTTTGGTATCCTGGTCCACTGTCTACTTCCTGTGGGATTTTAGGAAAACGGCATTATCTGACTGTGCCTCAGCTCTTTATCTATGAATTAACACTAGCAGTTCACYGCCTTAAAGATCTATTGCGAGGATAAATACATTAAAGCTTATACAATGGGTACAAGATCAAATGAGTAGCTAATACAGACAGACATGAACATCCTGGGGGGGTTTTCATCCTAAATCAGGCAAACTAGCAATTAAAGTGGCCTTTTTCTGCTACACAGTGAAGAGAAGTAGGAAAAAAAAACACTTAAAAGCTGCTCCAAAAAATATAAAATGTATTTTAATTATGAAAGAGAATTAATTTTAGATTGACTGAGGAAAATCTCATGGGGCATCCAGCCAACCCATCCATCTCCTATCACTAGAGAATTTTAACTTTCCAAACAGTCATGTAGCATTCCACTTCTCAGGATACTCTCAGGATATTCTCTGAATACCAAGCTTATTATCTTTTGACTCCTTCATTATCTGTCACTGTCATAAAAAACAGCATATACTCCTAAGGAAATTAAATGCTGAAGAAAAAATGTATTAGGCTATCTAATCATCCCTCTTCCGCCCCTCTCCAGGACTTCTCCCCACTGTATCATCTTTGCCCTTCAGCCACACGCAAAACCTTGTCAGCTTTGCCTCCTCTCTTTCCCTTTATGCCCTTCCATTTCCTGTCACCCCATTCTTTACKTTTAAAATACTTAACAGCGTGTGAATACAGATGTGACAGTGCTAGGTGAGTGGGGACATGATGCTGCTCGGGAAGTGTAGGGTCACAGCRAGCTGACAGAGTGTTGAGTGCTTTTCGTCTCTGTCTCTCCTCCTTGGCCAACACGAATACCAGAAGTCTGACTGGAGTTCACAGTACAACTGACTCAGGAACACCATGCGTGGCTCCTTGGTGCCATTCCCCAACAGCAACGGCAGGTCCCAGGCACAGGCTGCGTCCAGCATTCCTCGGCTCGGTGTGGATGGTCCCTGTGGGTATCGCACTGGATGGCTGCCTGAGGAGTGAGCCGTATCCCAGCGTTGCTGCTGGTCTGGAGAACACCTTTGAGCAGGTCTGTCTACCTCAGTATCTCCTCCTGCGAAAGGCAGCTAGAGAGGCTTGCTCCAGTCAGCACAGGGCACTGCTAAGGTGCTAGCTGCTGGTGAGCTCACAGCAGTAGTAGTTCTCTCCAACCCTGATATCGTCTTCCTATTTGGAAATACCCTTATCAAACTCATTTTCTTCTTATTTTCCCCAGTACCACTATTTGCATTTTTTTTCTTCCAGTTCAGGCATCTCTTCCTACTCCAAAACATCTCCAGCTCTCCTGCCGCCTTCACCTGCAGCCTTCACCTGCCCCACCTCCTACTGTTTCACCAGCTCCACACTGGAAGCACTGCTCCTTGCACAGCGTTGCTCCGACAGCCACCGCGTTAATGGACAGGAAATTCTCTTATTCTTTCTTTTATAGCGCATCTGAAAGCTTAGGTCTTCCAGCGATATGGTCCCACAGCGTTCCCTCCCTGCAACTGCACCCCATCACAGTATTGAACTGCCCGCAGGGATTTTCTTCTCTCCCCAGCTTGAGCACTGCATGGTGCCCTGCACTGAATGCTTATGGTGCTTTCTACTGGAATATGATTAGAAAAAGATAAATCATAATGTTCCCTGAACAGTAGACTGGGGGAGTTTATGCTATTTTTTATCAAAAACTATTTTTAAAAGTAGAAGTATATTAAATACTTGAGCAGCTGAAGCTATCAACAGCAATAGAAAAAATCAGAGAAATCTAAACCATTAATACATTCTCTAACTGAAAGAATAGGTTCATTTTAGAATTGTGCTGTGAAGAGCATATGGATCTTCTTTTATTGGTAAAGAATATTGGTTTTCAAATACCTCCAAAAAAAAGTACCAAATAACCTTCCAAAAGCTGAGATAAACTAGACTGACTCCAGCTATGGGGCAGAGGCTGACTCCTGCCCTCTGAGGATTGGGCCCAGTCTTCTCATACTTCTGCTAAAATTACAGTCGGCCTAGAAAAGGACAGATCATTCAGTCTTCTTCAATAATACATGAAATTCCTTACAGAAGGGTCAGAGGAAACCTCAGATACTCTGAAGTCAGGGACAAATGCAAAGGTCCACAGCTTAGGCGCTTTTAAGCCATAAAAGCATAAGAAATAGTGCGGAACAAATATACATAGGGGATAAAAGCATTTCTTGCCCAGCAGTTCCTGCATGTGAAGGCCTATATACTATCAGGTAATGCAGGACTATATATTCTACATATCCATCCCTCAATACACAGCTGTTTGGTCTCTGATAYACCTGTTCTGGGACTTTGCTAGACTTTGGTATTGATTTCCTCCACAGCTTTCCTCAAAACACATTTTATTCTGTGACGCTATAAAACCCAAACTCCCCTTTGCAAACTGGATGGTACAAACGCAAGATGCCCAAGCACCTCATGTTGCTAAAGCAGCAGTGGCTGCAGCTTCACATCYGAGCTGGCTCGAAAATAAGAGAAGAAAGAGAATCTTGCTCTGAAAAATCAGAGACTTTTTAGAAGAAGAGTGCAGCAAACTGGATCGTGGCAGAAATACAAGGTACAAAATGGTGGGTTGGGAACCTGCTCTTTACTCCTCTTTGAAAACAAGACTGCCGAGGTGTCTCATGACCTGAAGAGCAAGGAAGTGTATTTTGCACAACCTCATTAAAGCAAACCTGCTGCCTGTGGTTGTCGTGAAGGGGACAAGGGCAGCATTTCAGCAGAGCTGCTGAAATGGTGTTAAGTAAGTTGAAAAACACACGGCATATTTGGGAATAGTATTTATGAATATGCTAGGCTTGGCTAAGGACATATTTTTATTAATATATTAAATATTTTAAAATACAAATTCAGGGCACAAGCAGTGCAATGATTGATTAGGCTAAGAATAATTTTGTTCTGTGGATGGGCTAGCTTAAAATTCCTCATTTCAGGGTCTGTTGCTTTTTTYTGTTTCTTTTTTTTCCCTACAGTGTTATTTGCAAGTATTCTGTTCAAAATAGAACAGCAAAGCTTTGATCATGCATGAGCAATCCTAAATTGTTCTATTTCTAAATATTTCTGAAYAATTTGTGCTTGTGCTCCAGAGTTGTTGTTGTCCAGTCTGCTAAGATCTGCCGATGATGTCTTGATAATATTTTAACTTATTAATGTGAACAGACCTTGTAAATTCACACTTAGCAGTTATTAATTTTCCCTTCTGCTCCAGTAGTACTACAAYCAGCCACTTCTATCCAGGGTGGTTCATTTGAAGGGTATTTTTTTGTCTCCTTTCRTTTCATAATATTAAAGTGTTGTCTTTGCCGTGCAAGGACGGCTGTCAAAACAGCCATTCGTGCTCTAATGGGGCCCAGGATTTATGCTTGAGGTTGCATTTGTAGAACTGACAAGCYCAAACACAGTTCTCTAGAAGGAAAAAAGTGTTCCAAAAAAGTAGATTGAGCTGTATGATATTGGCTGGTTATCCAAAATGTATAAATATTGATGTAGTGGGTTGAGCAACATGAAGTGGAGCTTTGGTCAGGAATTGCAGAAAGCTGCTTTAGAGTTGAAATTCTACTTAGATAATGAATATGCTGCAGTCATACACTCCAGCTTTCATTTCCATTCAGTTGTTCCAGGCTGTCAAACAAAATAAATGGCAGATCTCTTGTGAAATCACACCTATGTTAACTTTAATACTTTTTTTCACCATGTTCAAATTATATCTTATATGTAACACTTTAACTAGACATCCTGGCAGCGTGGCAACAGATCAAACTGTTCGATGGGTTCTGAGACTCCTGTTGTTTATGTTAGTCGCATTTGCCTTCCTCATGCCTCTTCTTACAATTTACTTCTTGAGTTAGCTTGCTGAGGCTTCCTGCTACCAGAGCACTCATCCTTAGCRCTACTCCCCAAGTGAAACAACCCTCAGGCCATGATGCAGCAGCCACACCATGCTGGCGGTCTTGCTGTTATGGCTGACGCTGCTCACAAATTGGAAAGCCTGCTTACAAATTCTTTAAAAAATACAAGAAGTTCTGGCAGACTATGCTACATATTCATTTCTTCTTTCATGAGAAATATACATAGAAAAGTCTGGCTAGTTCTCAAAATGGCAAACTACGATCAAAAATGTATTTGTCTCCTCACTGCCCCAGATGGTAGCAGAGAGGAGAAAAAGGAAACAAATAAATAAATAAATAATCAAAAGTTAGTAGAGATCAGCATTTTTATTTTAAACAACAACAAAGTAAATAAATGAACATTTTTTATTTCTCAGAGAGACAATTTCCAAGGAGAAAAGTTTCAAAAGAAATATCCTGTTATGTCTCCTTCTTGCCCGGCTTATTTTTGCCCTTGGCTTACTTTAATCTTAACTTGTAATATGCCTAGAGCAGAGATCTGGTTTGTCCTGATTGCCCTACAGACACAGTACTGAATATAAAAATATACAGTAATAACAGCTTGGTGACCACGTGTGTTACGAAATGTCATCCTTTTGACTGAGACAGAGGTGAACAGAAATGAAAGATCATCATGGGAAGCAAAGCCCTGAGTATAGGAAAACTGAAGGGTCAGTGTAGCTTAAAGTTAGCAAACAATATGTTTGAGGGGTTTTTTTAAAAGATTTGATTGCAAGCCAGGGGTATTCACATTGTTGTGCACCATTAAATCAGGGCTCTCAGAGCCAAAATAGCTCGTAAAGGACATAAGGGCCAGAAATTTGTTTGATGAATTCTCAGCAAGGAGATCAAAGGTCAAAACTGTATGGTTTGCTTTGCTGCTCTTGTTGCTTTTTTTTTGATGACAGAACTGAAAAGTCCTGTTGAATTTCATGATTGAATGAATGCATAAGTCAATGTAATACTATATTCTAATGAAATATTATACTGCAGCTGAAAACAAAGTAAGTGCCAATGTCAAGCTCATCTCTGGCCTGCCTCCCCTTTGCTTCCTAAGAGAAGTCATTAGGTAGTATTTATTTACAAGACTGAGGAAAAAAATCTTGGAAAAATGAAGGCTTTGTGCTCAGGTTTCAGGCATGAAATGGTGTCCCACTGTGTCATTCTGGATTTGCCATTTAAAGGCTTACAGTGTGTTTGTCTGAACAGTCCCTTTTTTTAAAAAAGAGGAATTTAGTTCTTTGGAATCTGACAGTCTCAGAAGGGTTTCTCAGATGTTTTTATTAATTAGTTAATATTTGTACAATGCTTAAAGTATCAAGCGCTATATAAATGTTAAGCTATTGAATTTGGTCCTACAATTAAATGGCAATTATAAACAATGAGAAATTCATATTTATTTATTTGCTAAGAATTTACATGAGCATGACATATCTGATAGCTTAGCAGAGAGCTCCTAATCTATCCAAACCCATATAAAGTTTAGGGATATGGCCAACAGCCTATTTAAATAACAAAGCAAAATTAATATTTTCCCCTGTGTTTCCATGTTAGCTTTTAAGGCGCTAATTAAAGCAATTTAAGAACAGAACTCTCACATCTGATTTTCCCAAATCTTTTCCACCACTAGACCTCTCGCAGCTGCAAAATAGGTATTTACCCTTAGAATCGTAGTAAGTGTGCACATTACTAAACCAAACTGAACACATTTGGGTTCAGCTTAAAATCTACAGCCTTGAAGCCTTCCAGCTCATCTGTTGACATTAGAAGTGATAAAAGTACCAGAGCAATAACAGAAAATGCTGAGTGCCTTGTTACTTTTTCTGGCTTTTTCTTTTACATATGAATGTCAGACTGTTAATGAAAAAGACTCTTAATGAATCAACACTCTCACAACAGTGTCACTAATGAACTACTGGTAGCTGGAAATGGAGACTAAAAATACTATGGCTCTCTTTAGTGCAGAGTTATCTTATCAATATGCTGTAGCCAGAACTGTTAGGCTGAAAAATGCATTTACTCAAGAAAATAACATCATGAAACAGAACCACAGCAACAACAATACTTCTGCTGCCAGAACACACTTGTAGTTGGTGGGTGGCCTGTATAACTTGAGCACTTAATTAAGTGTATTTTTCCAATAAATACATAGTAGGACATTAATTTTTACTGATGGCTAAATATCTGCTAAGTAGCTATCCTGTCTCTTAGGCAACCAGGCTAGATTTTATTAACTTGCAGGACAAAAGAGCAACAGGCACATAGAGTATGGTGAGGATGTCAGCATTTCCATTATAAGCCACATTTTAGTSTTGGGGAGGGCACTCTAATTTGAACATTAAAACATGCTGGAGATAGCTTTTAACCAGAAGTGATTTTCTGTTCTTGTAATAAGTGCCATTTGCATCCATTCGGGAGAATCTTAAATGTACACAGATGGGGGGAGGGAAAAGAAGCTTGAACAAAGGGGAAAAAAAAGAACAAACAACCCTAAAACAGAAGAGGCTTCAGGGTTTCAATGCAGTACTGACTTTTCGTGTTTGACTCATTGAGACCGAGGCAAAAAAAATCTCATCTGCCAGCCCGTAACTACCAAAGGCTTTGTGCACTGTGATGGCCCACGACCGCACCAGCTCCTTCCTATGGTCACCACCTCTAAGCTAGTCAAAGATGGACCCAAGGTCACATGCATACTTCAAGGCGCACATAACAGCAACATAATGTGGCGATGCTGATTGACAGTGATGCTACTGTCAAGCCAGAGAAACCAGAAGTGCAGCTTGCTACTCATGTGATGGTGGAAAAAGGTGATTGTTTGGAAATTTGAATCAAATCCCTGCTTGATCTGTAAATCTAAGGATACGACACTCTCTTTAGAGGAGTTTGTGTGTTAAGTTCCACTGGTCTAGGTGCTTTCTAATTCCAGCTCTTCATAAATTTAAAATAGTCTTCACTTCCTTTCCTAAATATATTTGCCAGAGTTTTATTTGTGTTYTGAATCAGCTATGAATCAGCCACTCCACATAAGAGCATTTCAGGTATAGATGAAAACAGTTCCTGTACATTCAGTAGTTTGATATATATTTTAAGCTTGTAAAGCTGTTTACAATGAAAGCTTTTTATAACTAAACTACATTATTACTATGAGCCAGGCCAATAATACATGTTTTAAAACTATCTGGATACAAGTTTACATTAGTGACTTAGTTACCGTCCACATCTGTAAAAAATAAAAAAGTAAAAAATAAATAGTGCACATAATAACTGTTGTCAAAATTCATCCAGGCAGGTCCATTTTATCCACAATTAATTTTCTATGCTTTAAATACTTAAATATAGATTTATAGTGTGAAGGCATCTTAAACTTACATAGAAAACAKGCTTCAGAGGCCTTAGAAACTTTTTAAACTTTAAATGTAACTTTAAAATGCAGCAGTAAAGTAGTTTCTGTCYAGAGGTTCTTATATTCAAGTTTTCCCTGTATTCTTGGACTAACCTAACTTCTGASTTTTTCTTTGTTGCCTTTATCACACTGTCCCAGCCACTCTGTATTTCTTCAGAAGCGAAAGAGACAGGAGTCATACCCAAAGTCAGGAGGCCAAGCAGTTGTTACCTAACCACATGTGCTTGAAGAGAGCATACGGAAGAACCATCCCCAACAAAATACATAAAGATGTTCTCCCAGAAAAGATTATTTACAGATCTTGCAATCAAAAATAAYGATGTACTTAGAAAGTCCAGTCCTTTGTCCATCTCTATTAAAAAGCCATGGGCCAAAACAAAAGAGGAACTGAAAATCAGAAAGTTCTAGGCAATGTAAGTCCAAAATTTCCTAACCTTCCCCAAAAAAGAAAAAGGCTAGAGACAGGAAAATGAGYAGAAATATTATAAGCATGAAGTCTTCAGCAAGCCCATTCAAAGGCTCCTCTCAGTGATGTGTCATTGCTRTTCTTCAGAGGCACTGAGTACTTGCAGTGGCATTTGCAGTCACTCGGTGATGTCAGCACCAAAGTGTTTGCAATGGTTCAGAAGATATTATGCCTTTATTTTCATAGGTTGAGAACAGAGTCGTATTATTCTTATTTTAGAGAAGAGGAGTTAAGGCTGAGTCAGTAGTGCAGACAGATTGGGAAGTATGCAGCAGGATGGTACCTCTGAAGGGCCAGGCTCAGTCCTCAGCCAAATCAGCCTTGCAGATTAAAAAGTAGACATAACAACTGGGAAAGCTCATGTGGTTATAGCTTTAAACTTGCTGGCCATATCTAGAGCTGCAGGGAACAAATGTGGCCACCTGAAACTCGGTTATCAAATGGACATTACTACSAGCATACACACCTATCCAAAGACTGCCATTCAGCTGTGAATGATCTTCTGATTGCCTCATTTCTTCACTGATCTTCTCAAAAGCAGGCCTTGTTATGCATGTACACCAACCTGAGAAAAGGTTAAATACTTCCCTAGCTATTTGCTTGGTAATGAGAACTCTTATGTTATTTGACCACATTTTTTGCAGTGTTTCCTTCTCCCTTTTACAGGCAGAGTGTTGGTGGCCTATTATCTCCTTCAACAGTGAACAGGAACACTGTTCACTGTGTATACTGTCTCTATCAGCACTAAAATATAAAATCTTATATATGTCTCAGGGAGAAAAAAAAGTCCCATCAGAAATGCAAAAATGACATGCTGGGATTTCAGGAGCATTCAGCTTCTCAAAATGAAACTTGAACATCTGCTGGATGATATAACCTGAATAAAAGTAATTAAAAAAAAAATTAGTTCTGCCCTCTTGTATCCTCCTGACTCATGCCTCATTTTCTACTTTAGAATTTAGGAAAGCAAATGTCTATTTCTGTGTCCATCACCAGAGCGACATCACAGCAAGTTAATTGGAGCTCATGACAGAAAGACACTATTTTTGCTTTCAGAGGAAGATCTTTCTGTTGCATATGAACATTTTTTCTTAGGTAGTGAGAGAAACATCTTAGCTACCAGGAAAGGATCCTCTTTCCCAAAGGTGTTTGAAAATTATGCTTTTTTCATGGCTTGCAAGCTTCAAGATTAGAGTTGCCAGCCATGCTGTATTAAAGAGGATACAGTCAGACTTGGCTGATCAAGCTTAATTTAGCCTTATGTTTGTGTTTCTGAAACACGGTAAACAATTTTTTAGCATGTACATGCTTACTGACTTGCAAACAAGAAACATTTTTCCTTATCTGAACAAAAATGAAATCTACAAACTCATGATCTGTGTATTAATTATGATTTTTATACTTCAAAGCATATTGCTTCGTGAATGGACCTAAACTCACTGTCTATTTACATGCGCTGATAAAGAAAATTCCAGGCATGTATCTCAGATAAGCTGAAGCTAAAAAACCACATCTCCTCAGTTTTCTGTCCATGTTGTCACTTTTGAATTAATATAGGCATGGACTGGTATGAAGCTCTGCATAACTTAGATATAGAAATTTATAGAAATTTACAGAAATCTAAATAGTGGTATCCTCACCAGTGAGGACTGCTGTATGGGGACTACCGACAACTGCAGAACCTAGGGTACTCATCTGAAGTGCTTGTTTCCCAGACTCACTCTGACACTGTCTGAATTTGGATGTTTAAGTACATATTTAGCAAACCTATAAGTGAAAACATTATTCAAAAGGAGATGACATTAATCATAGGTCGTACTATCCAAGCTTCTCTTTGCCTGGCTTGTTGGTACCTCTCTCTTGATCCTCAGAAAGGATGTCAAGCGCTCCTAAGGATGCAGACATCCCTATAGGTTAATAAAGTGTCTCAGTCCAGTAGGAGATTCACAGCAAACAAATAATCATCAGTAATTTATAAAAGAGAATTGTGCATAATCAAATACAGGTCAGGCAGCTTCTTAATTTTTTTACTGAAATAACAGCCCATACTTTACACAATCAGCTAGCATGAGAAGGACACAGCTGTAGTTTTTATTCTGCAGGTTTTCTCGCAGTCTAGCAGAAGTACTCAAAGAAGACCTTGAATTGTGGCTCCATCGTCTGCATCTTGAATTCTTAGACTCCAGTCCAGAGATGAACACAAGTGAAGGTATGCATTTCTCTGGCTAGCACTGTGAAAACCTCTCTTCTGAAACACCCCTCCAGGCTAAACAAACAACAGGGTCAGTTGTACAGTATATGGAGAAATGCTGTTATAGTGCCTGACCAGATGAAGAGGAAAAACAGAGCCATTATGGTGGTTTTATGGACTTTATGACTATATTCCTAAGTGTCACACAATTTTAACATTGCTCTGACAGATTAACATGTGCAACTTGCCTCCAGGGGCTAAGATTAAGTAGCAACAAAGCTGGAGGGAAAAGCTTTGGCAATAAATGGTGAGAAATTTTTTGTGAGCGTTCTTTTTCCTATGCAAATACTTTATTCAAGAAACAGGGGAAAAAATGAAGCACACAGATTATTAAAATCAGGCTCACAACAGGCAAATTTGAATTATTAACCATGTTAGGTACATTAATTCTCTTCTTTTTTCCAAAGAAGACATTGTGTGAATGAAACTCCAGCATCTGTGCACCCCCTGTCTATGTGGCCCCAATCAATGCATGCAGTGTGCGTCTTGTAACGCAGGCAGGTCTGGCAAGCCAGGGCTACAGTCAGGAGAACAGGACCTCAGGAAAGAGAGGCTGCAGGGAGACCCCAGGGAGGAGGACAAGGCAGAAGGTCTATGCACTCCACTTGGTCAGAGAAGAGCAGAGCCATGGCCATTCCCAAGGGAAATGAGCAACAGAAAGGGTCAAAGGCAAGAAAGAGGAAACATCAGAGCTGGTGCAGGGTCACAGTCATGGTACAAGCAAGAACTAGGACAGAAAGGCGGGATGAGGAACACAAACTGCCCAACAGAAGTGGGAGAGGCAGAGCCAGGCCCTCCACGACACTTATGCTAGGGCCTGACCCAAGAACCGCAGGAGATGGCAGCACTGGAGCAACCCATGTAATCGTTCAGAAAACCATCATCACTGCCTTTGAACGTATCCAGATATTCCTAAATGTTCGTGCCCAGGACAAGYTGCTTTCATCAGCCGAAGAGGAATATTTTCCAGATTCTCCCAGTCAAGCCAGCTCATCTTTATTTCACTCTTTGATCTAAGAGGAGTGTGTTTTTAGGAGGTATTTCTAAAGAGGAAAGAGCAGTCATTTGGAACATGAAAGAGAGAGAGATGCTGTGAGAATAAGGGACAGCAGAGAGCAGCGTACAGCGACGGCAGAAGGAACACAAAGGCAACAAAAATAGATGGTGTGTTGGAGCGCAGAAAACAACAGGAGCAGAAATCAATAGACAAGGGTCCAGGTGAGAGGCCAGGAGGCAAACCAGGCTCAGCGAAGGAAATAGAGAGGGACAAGAGCACCACAAGTTACTCCTCCACCACGGGATGGTCACACTGACTGGAAAAAAAGCATAGCACCGTTAAAAGAAAGCTACCACGTTGCCATCCAGCGAGGCTCCATAGCAGCATGGGTTGGGAAGGGAGARGTGAACTCACCAGGAGGAAAGGATTTCATCCCACGTACAAAGGGCTGGACAGCCTTTGGTGCCACGCAGGGCTTGGTGCTCCAAGCTGGGCTGATGGAGTTGACATATGGGGATGTACACGCAGTGCTACACGTACGCAGGGAAAGTGGTTTGAGACAAGTAACAAGTTTGAGCTGCAGTGCTGGAGGGAATATATTTATATTGCTGAAATTGGATGGTAAAGTAATGAAAAGTACAGTTAAATATTTTAATACCATTAATTAATTGGTTCTATATACCTTTATATACTATATTTAAAGCTCTTGATTTTTTTTTTCAAAGTCAATTAACTGAGCTTTGTGTTTTAAGTAAATAAAAATCTCAGTTTAGAAACAGTACTTTTTACACTGAGCGGGAGAAAAAAAATCAGACTCCTAATTCTGACCCCTACTTTGCAAATCACCAATTTTTCCACAGTGAGATTAAATGCACTGTTGTTGTTCTGCCAGCCCTTAACACAAATTAATGACTTAAATTACCTTTCATCTCACCTTATAAATTCTACCTTGAAGCAGCAGAAAGCCCAAGGGCTCTCACATAACCGGATGAAGACAGGTTCACTGCAATGAATCCTTCCCATCTTGCTCCACTTTACATCAATTCTTTATAAGAAGAGCTCTCCAGGGCTAACAAAGAAGCAGGCCACACAACAGAAGGTGCAGTGGGACTTTCTGAGGTAAAAGCCTGTCTCACGGTGACTCAGTACACTCCATTAGTTCTAGGAAACACGGGGCACATCGAACACGGCAGATGTGCCCTCACTTGCTAGGCTTCAGACAAATGCAATCAAATCTATTTTAATCATCTATGCAATGCAAATGTGTTCCACTTGCACACCCGCAAGATCCATTGTCTTCCTCACTGAAGCATGCTATAATGGCAATTAAACATTGTTGCGAACTTAATAGGTGTTCTGATTGCCTATGGGAAATTATCTTTACTTTTTTATTTTTATTATTATTATCTTACATCACAAAGATTTTAAAATGTTTTAATAATTGTTTTAGGATTTGTCTGCGTTCTCCCTTTTTCAGCTCTGTGGTCAACACCCATCTAGTCTGAGCAGTGAAACCGATATTTACACTCAAAGGGACAACACTGCATAACTCCAAGTRTTAAAAATACCCTCCCAAAGTTCTTCCAAATGGGCTGCACACAGATGTGGCAGTTGTATTAATCTACTGGCAATCTCTCTCACATGCACACACTCACATACAGCCCCTTTGTTTCTCTGCTAGAAACGGTCAGGCAGCTGTAAAGATGTTTATTCTCAGGCCCACATGAAAAATGTTTGCAGAATGTATGTAGCCTACAAAGTCAAGAAAGATAAGCATTTAAATCAGAGTGGCCATGCAAAGTCAATATTTCGATATCAGAGGAATTGATTCTTGATCTAGTGCCAGCAATGTGTACTCAATGTACTGCAGAAAAATCCTCGCCCAGCCTTCCTGCCAGCACACTGTTAGGGATGACAAGCATGCAGTTATCTGATAGAGCAGATATTTGTTCCAAAAGACGATTTTCATTTCAAAGACAAAACATGAAAAGAGCTTACTTGTGGGGAAACCAAATACTGTATTCTCCTCCTGATAAATCAAGCTATAGAGAAATAAAGCCAATGAGAGCAGGATTCTGAAAAGAACTTCTGTAGTTCTTTTCTTGCTTTTTCAGCTACTCAGCTGGCTTAACTCTGCCAACTAATAATCTTGTGTTTTCCCAAGATGTGTTGAGAAARAGTTTATTTGCAAATAATTATTTAGTGATAAGGATGCATGTCTGTTTGCTTTTAAACAGACCCTACAAAGCTAATTAGGGGGCTTATGGTAGAACACAGAGTCCTATATGGTTTATACCTTAAGCTGCTAATTATGGGATTTTCACCAGCATCTCTTTCTTTCCTTTGCAGAGAAGTAATACATTATTACTCTACAATAAAAACCCTGTTTCAGATAAAAAGGTGAAATTTCTTTATGCCACAGTCTTGTCAGYTCTCTTCATCACTGGATTTACATAAAACTAACCAAGGCCAAGTAATAACAGGAGGGAGACGCCTTCTTACCCTTCAAGACCCACAATAGGCCTTTTATACTGTGTAAGAACGTCTTCGTTATTTGGACCCAGACCTCCAGATAAACTGTCTAATTGTAGTTAGCAAGCACCATGCCCTTGACACAACACAGAATAAATATAATCTGCCCTTTCAGGTGCGCCGCTGTGCTCAAAACCTACTTTAGGTCTTAACTTTACTAACCAGTTCCTATACAAAGAAACTTAAGCATTCTCGTACCTGCAGAGTGGGAAGGAGGCATAATAAACAACTCCACATTTAACACTACTTTATTTTTGGTCTATATTAAGAGGGATTGACCCAAAATTGCTAGCATCTGATTACTTTAACTAATTACTTTAACCTAGCTCTCTGCTCTCCCTCAGTGCATAAAAAATAACTACCTGTATACTTAATTTCATGCCAGTCTTTAATGCAAGTCAAAACATGAAGTGTCGGTCCAGTTTCTAAGAGGAGAAGTAAAGGGTAGACTACAGCAAAAATTGATCAGAAGCATATCAGAACCTTACTGGGATGCAGCGCAATTAAATTCAATACGCACATCCACTGTGGAGGCCATTAATAAGATGCTAACAATTTCTGTATGTCCCTGCTGGGTTTTCTACAAAATTTTGCCCCTATAATGAACTCTGCAGGCTTTACAGGTGGGATTTTCAAAAGTGTTCAACACTGACCCAGCTCTGCTCTCCTTGAAGTCAGCAGGAATTTTAACCACCAGTTTTAGAGGGGAGGTAGAGAAAGGTCAGCCTCAAATGCTTTTCAAAATCCCACCCCACCAATCTGCTTAAGCCCTGCAGAATTCTGTGGGGAGAGAAGCTTTGTTGTGTTTATTGTACAAAATAAAGCCTTGTATAAGATGAACATAAGATTATGCTCAGCAGAAGTACAGAATATTTTTGCATTGTTTATTTGCGAAAAGAACTAACCTTTGAAACAATACCTAAGCATACACAAATAAACAAATCATTCCTACCCAGGGTGTAGGGAGGGCATGTTTGTTTGTGCTCACATATATAGTCTACAGATTCAAAATACAACTATTTATCTAGTCCCTCGAACAGAAAAAAAATACTCAAAGACCAGAGCTGCATGCAAGACTAATAGGCTAAAAAAAAATATGCAAACTGAATAGTAAAAGGCCCTTAATTTTTGAAACCTGCTTCTGAGGTTCAAACTCTCTGACAGACTGCAGGAAGACAGAGCAAGTTCTACTAGCAGGCTGTTGATTCAGGCTTCAGATTAATTATAAATTCATAATTAATTATGAAGTGCTACCCCTTGCTCTGCTTTCCCATGGCCTGAGGAGGAGACGGATTCTCAAAAGCTCAGAGCCAATTTCCGTTTTATTTTTAGTCAGTCAATCTCACAAAAGGTCTTACCTACAACTTGGGGACTTGCTCTTTCATATTCCATCCATGTATAGGCTAATCAGCTGGTGCAGTGATCTGTGACACTTAAATAGGAAAGATGCATATAAAAAGCAAAGAGAGAGCAGAAGAGACCCAAGCGCACTGCCAGGGCTGCAGCAAGGGCAAAACTGGAAGGGTCCCCCCCTCAGCAGCCCATGGAATAAGGTGCCGCAGACGGGCAAATGCCGGGTCCCCACCAGTGGCTTGGCTGCTGTTGCCCTGCGAAGGGCCAGGATGGTTCATAGATGCAGATGGGCAGAATCACGGTACTGCAGAACGGTTGAGATTGGAAGGGCCCTCTGGAGATCGTCTAGTACAACCCCTCTGTTCAAGCAAGGTCACCTACAGCAGGTTACCCAGAACCGTATCCAGATGGTTTTGAATTTCATCTCCAAGGATAGAAACACCTCTTCACACATAGCTTTCCTCTGGTCCTCCTAGGGAGGGACTCAGGCAGCAGATCAATGTGCTCACCCAAACAAAGAAGCCACAGACGCAAGTAGGCGGTTTGGGTTCACGGCACAGTAAGGAACAGAGAAGGACTCTCCCCACACCAAGCTCTGCAGAGACACCCATACGCAAGCCCAGCTGTCCCTGCTTCTCTCTTGAGGGAGCTTTCAGGTTTAGTTTGGGCTCTTGCATAGGGAGCGAAAGAAAGGAGCTTCCCACTCTGAGGTCATTCAGAAAAGTCTCCGAGGAAAATTTCAAAATCCAGTTTTCAAATAATAAGGGAAGCTACTGTAGCAGCTTTTAATCTGAGAGGTCAGCAATCCAATAGCAGCTTAACGAGACAAGAACCTCCAAAGAAAGTCTCTTGGAAGGATGCAGCGTTGTATTATGAGTCAGGGCTTACATTTAATAAGAAGGTATTAGGCTTACAGTGCTCCCTGTCACTCAGTACTGAAGGCTACCAGGTTTTAGCAATTTCATCCCATTTTGTTTTATATTGTGTGCTGGCATCTTGACTCAGGAGGAAAAGGTAGAAAAACCATCTGAAACAGCATCCGAGCTACCCCTGCATGCTCTGGGCACAGGTGCAGCAGTGACGATGCACTGACCCCAACTGCTCGCGCTTCAGTGCACGTTTCCTCCTGATTCTACCAGCCCTTTAGCAAGACACCGCCACCATTGTAGAGCCGTTATCTCATAAAACCAAAGCCAGCTGGATTACCAGGCTGCTGCCTGAATCCCCGCAGCCGTGCCGTGCCACTCGTGCTGCAATCCTGGAGCCAGCTGCCGGCTCCGGGAGCTGAACGGCTGCAGGATGCCGTGGCTCTCCCTCCCCACCCAGCCACTGCGTGAGCTCCGGTGAAGTCCTTTTGCTTCTCTTTGCTGAGTTGCTAGCTCCATGAATTTATGGCTGATCCATCTGAATATGCATTTTGTGTATTTATTTTCAGATCTTTCTGCTAGCATACATCCTGCTAAGAAGCAGTATCTGAGAGGGAAAATGGTAATATATGCAGCCCAACACATCAATATAGTATTTTGTTTCAGTTGCTTATTAAAGGACAGAGTGTTTACAGCCGAGTTTTTGCTTACAGTTACAAAATCAAACATATAATAGGTAATTAACATTAAAAATTTTCAGTGTCCAGTAAACACTAATCTCTAAGCCATTATGTTTGCTCATCCCATGACAGAGTAGGTTAAATAAAATACTGTTCTAGGAATCTTTTGGTAGATGGCAGGAAATAAAAAGATAGCAGACCATATGGTATTACCAGCTCACCTGGTGTAAACTAGGAATCATCCTGAAGAAGGACAAGGTCACCTGAGGAAGCAACATAGAGCTGATTCTGAAGAAAGGGGCATTCATTTGCTAGTTCTGCCACCACTTTCCTGTGCAATCTCAGGCAATTTACTTACCTTGTTTTAATTTTCTACTATAAGAGAGGACTATATGGAACCTGCCGTGCTTGCCTGTTCTTCAGAGTAGAAACTGACTCTAAACATATGTATTGGATGGCACCAACCACAACTCAGCCCTGGGCTTGATTGGAGCTGGTAGCTGTTATCACAGTAAAAATCAGTAAATAAATCACGATGTATAAGAAAAGCATTTGGCCTGAATCCAATGACATGTGATGAGAAGATGGCAATACTCAAAACAGGACTGATAGAGRCATACTTGGGGGTCGTATGCGTTGCAGTCCCCCCAGCTTGCCCCCACCGCGGTCTGTCAGCGATACAAAATCTCCACAACCGTCAGAAATCACCTTCTGAGCCAGGAGTAGGAGTAGGTAATTTAGTTTCCATGGTAATGCAGTTCTGGACCATTCTTAAGCAGAAGCTGCCAAGTATGACAAATGGTAGGTGCTGATTTTTTTATGTGAACAGCTATTCACTATGAATTGAAATGAGATTGCCAAATTCACTTTCCTTGGGACTGGAGCGAGGGTCAAAAGCTATTGTTACATTCAAGTCGTAGTCCCAAACTAGCACTTTAGCCACCCATCTCCAGCTGCAATATAGAATTTTTTAAGTCATAGAATAAAAATGAATGACTCAATATCAGAGTTGTCAAATGGATGAGACAGATTTACATCAAGCAATTCTAAAATGTTCTGAAGCCATGAATTAAAGGAAACATACGGCAAATGACTCTTATTCAGTCCCTTATGGGGAACAAAGTCTGTTTTAAACATTGCTGGCTGTTGTGCACTTCCTATTATATATATGTATATATGAAACCTGGACTGCGATAAATACACAAAATGGTAAGTGCTTGAATTCAGCTTGTTGCATGAGCCATCACTGCATAATAAACCATGGYAGGTTCTGCACTCTGCTAATCTCTCCAAACAGTATGTAATTGGTCTTGGAAAATGCTGTAATATAGCAATTAGTAACACGACAAATAAAAGAGGAAAAGGTCCTTTTATTTTAGCCTTGTTTGCCTTCAGAATGAAGCAGCAGGAAGACAGGGTTGCCAGATCAACTGATATTTAACACCAGCCCTGCCATAAAAGAAGCCCAAGAAGTAACTCAATTTTGCCCAGGCTGGGAAAACCGGAGGCGCGGGAGGGGGAGCAGGGCCCGGCCAGCCTTCGACTTTCCCAGCTGTATGCAGATGAGCCGGGCCGTTTCGTCGGGACGCTGCTCGCCTGCCCGCAGCGGCCGTGCCAGCGCCGGCCGGGCTGCGCGGGCTCCCCGGCGCTCTCCCATGGACCCGCAGCCAAGCGGCGTCGAAGCGCCGGTGGGATTGAAGCGCTCGTCTGTCAAGAGCTACCTGCAGCTTGTTTGTGAACCAGCAGATGCTGAATGGGAAACCGGCGAAAGAAGCAGCTCCTAGAAATGGGTGGTCGCCTTTACGTTAGTAACTCCATTTATGACGTTACCTTTGACAAGTACAGAGAGAGGAACAAAACGTTGCAAGTACGAAAAAAAGAGATTCCAGAGTCACTCRGTCTCACAAAAAGCAAGTGGAAGAAAACCAGCTAAGAAGCATCGCGACAAAATAACATTTTCTGCCTTTATAGCACCTTTCCTTAAGCAGGTATTCAAAGCCTTTTGTAAACATTCATTAAGCTACCTAGCATTTCTGTGCATTAAAAGAGTAGTTCCCTGTGACATACTCTGTGGTTAGACTAAAGGGTCTTTCCCCTCTGGGTTTTTAGACATTTACACAACACGGTTGATAGTAGCCGGAATTGAGACACGGGCAAGTTAAYTGACTTGTTTGGGGTGATACGGTGAGCTGACTTCAGAGGCAGAAATAGAAACACTGGGTATGAAATGGGTACCGAGATATTGGGATACCAAAGGAACTCACTCTGATGAGGTCCTGTCCGTCCATCTCCAGGCCCTGCACAGATGCCCCCAGTCTGCCGAGACCAGACGCCTTTGCCCGTGCCCCCTCCGGCCAGCTCCCAGCCCTGCTCCTGGCTGTCGCTCTTGCAGCACTCACTCCCGGCTCTTCGAAAGCAACAGCAGGTCTCTAGGGGGAACCTGGATCCTAGCATGGTGGAATGGAGATATCTTTTATGAGCTGTAATTAGCACTGATTCCCCAGGTGCTGGMGGTCACCCTCAGCTAGAGGACAGCTAGCACGGGAAGGGGGGCTCGCTCCCTCCCACGGGCGCGTTGCATTGCAAGGAGACGGGCACTGGTGGCTAAGGGCAAGCGCTGCACAGTGTCCATAGGCATTGCCCAGCCAGGATGGCCAGAGGTCGAGGGAGGTAACATTAGTCCATGGCAGGCTGTTTCTATTATTTAGCAACTAATCTCCACAAAGAACGACAGGGTTTTAGCTAGCTGCTCAGCACCAGGCACCTGTGAGTGCTGTGGAAATGGAGGTTTGCGAGGTGAAAAATACCGTGGGTTACACCGCTGGCAGAGAGTTTAACTAATACCTCAGCTAATAATAGATATTATGAGACAGGGCTTCCCAAATTGCACTGGGGTCACTGTTGGTCAAATCTCCCACAAGGGATGCCTGAAACCATTAGTCACTAGCATATAGGTAATTGTTTGGCAGGCCTTAGCCCCCAAATAAGTCAGATTGATGCAGAGGGCTGTAAAATCTGCAGTTTATCTCCTTGCAAAAGCAGAGAGTTTGTTTTTCTCCTAGTATTACAATTGTAAGTGGGATGCATGCGTCCATACATGCCCCAGACRGCCGTCAGTAGTACTGAACAGGTAACCGGGGAAGCATTATAGCCCTTAAAGTAATCCCTTCTCTGTGTGCAAAGAGGGAGTATCTGTCACCTGCTGTCACACAGCACTTCAAGAAATCAGGAGACTTTGTAAGGCAGGGAGCAGATACTGGAAATTTGCTTTGCCCAGTTTCTCCTGCATGGAAAACTTTTACAGCTTCACCCACAAAAGTGGGAAGCTCTGTATCTCCTCCACCTCACCTAGATAGTCCTGCAACAAACAGAGAGCAAGCTGCATGCCGTTTTCCTTAAAGGACTTTTTCATTAATTTAGCCACTGGGATTTATAATGCAGCCTGTCTGGGACAATGCATTAATAGTCTCATTCTGCCAGCGTGACAAAATGACAAAGAGCCCAGTATGTGTTGAAATATGCACTCCCCTTGCTAAGCTTGTAATCCCAGCTTTGATTTTTTTTTTTTGTTTAAGTAATCAGCACAAACTTAGTGAGAATGAATCAGAAGTTGCACATTTAATTTTGTCTTCTACTTGGCTTCCATCTTTGATCAGAGACTGAAGAGGGCTGAGGCTGAGGGAACCACATAGCTTCCTCCCTCAGATGATGTTAAAAGCCAGTTTATCACACACAGTAGCCTCCGTAACAATTACTTTCTTGGTCATAACACCTGAATCCCTCCTGCCTTCCCTGTAATTTCCTCCATAAGGACAACAAAGCACAGATGCACTTCCCTAATTCTGGCTGCTGCTAGCATTCAGCTCCAGAGTTGCTCTGTCATCCAGCCATTCCTCCATCCTCAAACAGAYCCTCAACTGTAGCCCCAGAATGGGTGACCCTATCATGAGGCCTCTTACAGAACCTGTTTCAGCRATCTCACCTGTAGCAGGGTCAGTTTTGAGGGTCATTTCTACCACCAGAGATCTCCTAYACCACCATCCTGCTTCTCTTTGCCTCCAGCCTTGCCTCCAATCCCGACTCAGACACCTGTTACTCATCGTAGGAAAACTGCCACCACTGTGTCTGAGAGCACCCAGTCAAATTCTCCCAACCATCTGGCACAACTTCAAAGAGTTGCCAGACTTTGGTTGCCATTTCCAATTCTTTGATTTAGAGAAGGTGCTTGCTAACTTTTTAATGAGCTTGCTCTGCTGAATACACAATTCTCATCTTCTCAGACTCTGCAGGGTGTCATCACACAGACAGAGGGATCCCTGGATCATAGTCCTGATGGTAGTTAGTCGGCACTTTTGTAAGATCTAGCCAGTCCACAGCACACTGATATAGTMCTTCAGGGCTGAGGTGAACTGATTACTTTAGAAATGAGATTGGTCATGTGGAAAGAAAGGTTAAAGGCTAAAGAGTGCACAGCGTTAGTGCACAGGGGATGATCAGCAGAAAGGGTGGAAAATACAGGCCCAGAGACCTGAGAGGCTATAAAATCTGAGCACTCTTCTGCTTCAAGGACAATGTGAATACATTGCAATATGAGTACACTGCAAGGTGAGGAACTGTCCCACAGCCAACACCACTCTGGGCAAGCGAGCTAGTGYTCTGAGCACACTTAAGCTTATATCCCTGCTAAGGTCAACAGTAAATTCCCATTGATCTTATGAAGGCCTGGATGTTCAATTAGTGGAAGGCTACTGGACTGTACGTGCAATTATGCAGTATTTGTCATTATTAAATTATCTCTTCTCTGCCTTCCAGTTGATTTCTGAAAGCAGATAATACATCACTGCATAAGACTGAATGTGAAGTTGTACTTTTAAAAAACATCCCCAGTGACAGAAGCCATTAATGACATACCATCTTTCTCTGGACCAGTCTTTCACATGGACAAAAACAGGGTTCTAACTGTATTTAAGAAGTGTTAAGAAAAATGATCTTACTGGAAGCTTTCAAAAATGAACTGTGAATTTGCATGCTTGAATTTATTTAGTGTATGATTGTTACTTATTGACAACTTAAAACCTTCTTCTACTGTTAATAGCTAACATACTTTCCACAGAAAAGATGCTGAGCATTGGTTTTTCCATTCCTCTAAAAATTTCGTTTTACAAGCAAGATTCAAATAGTCTGCACCTGCTGTTTCAAGAGCCCTGAGAAGTTGCGAAGCTCCCTGGTGTGTCTCAACAAGTTGCTTTTACAGTGCTGTGGAGTATTCAGAAATAGTTGTTCATCACTTCCTCCTATTCTCTTTTAAACCCATACGCAGAAAGTCTATTAAACTTCAACTGAGTCAACACTTGTGCTTATGCATTCAGAAAAGTCACTGAATGTTACAAAGAAGTACAAACTGTTCTAGTGGAAGAAGCTGCATACAGAGCTACGAGAGAAAGATAGTTTTTTYCCCCTCTGTAAGGTATTACTTGATGCCAGCTACAGAGGCACTAAAATTACAGAGGCTTCTTCAAAATCAGTGTGGCTCCAAAAGCTCACTCCATAAGCTAGAAGCTTATTTGAATACGCARCATTTTCAAAGTTGATGCAGGGACTGAAGTAGTCAGGCCAAAGAGAGATTGTGAGGACAGGCTCTAGGAAGCAGATAAGCGTAAACACATTCTTTCCTCCAGCGCACCAGCCGCAGAGGCTAGAAGTGGCTGAGAACGTACAGACAAGCTTGGGAGAGGAGAAGGAGGTGCAGGGAGTGGCGCGAGCCGTAGTGATAAGCCAATTGATAAGCCACATTGGCAGAACATTTGCTACTGCTGATAAGCAGAGCTGAGGAGAGACAGAGATGTGAAAATGGCACGCCAGCCGGCCCATGCTCAGATACCAGTGTTAGTCAGAGTCGAGTCACGGGTGGGATGATGGCAAGATTTTGGCAGTAATGTTTTGGATTCCCTTAAGGAATAAACCGTGAGGAGCTGAAAATGCCAGATGAAGGGTGGTTTACAGYATTCAGGACAAGAGGAGCAGGAGCATCACCCAGCTCACCATCACAAGTGAACGGGGAAGGACCAGCTTCTGAGGCAGTTTGGAGAAATCCCATCAGCAGTTGCCCCAGTCTGCAGGAAGGAAGRCAAAGTGCTAGAGGATGAAAGACAGAAAAGGAGGTTCCTGGTTATTCAGTTCAATATCAAGTTTCTCTGTAGCATTTCTCACACAGGTGTTAAGCACTACAGAACCATGATGAACTATCACTTCTTTTTATAGGTAGGAACYTCACACATAGAAAAATAAAGCAATTTTCCCCAAAGATAACCAGCAGGTCATTGGCAGAGCTGGGATCTCAATCCAAGGATCTCAGATTCCAGTCTAGTACAGGATGTGAGTCTTATTCTCCATTTGCAGTCAGATTATTRAATAAAAAAAAGAGATGATTACAATTGTCCAAAAATCATCCATACAATCGTCTTTATGTGATGAGCTTTTTCCTGTTCTTTTGTTATGTTGACTATTTGCTTGAAATGAATGTATTACTTATGCCATGCAAGAAAGTCATTATTTAGGAAAAAGGAAAAAAAAAGAAAAAGAAAAATTATCAGGACATCACACAGTAAGTTCTTTTCTTTTCRTATATACAGTACCACATATAAGATTTGGTACTTTAAATGCCTGATCCAAAGCTCTCTAAATTCAGTAAATGGAACACTTTCCCAATGTCAGAGTGCCCCGGATTAGGGCTGGAATCGGCAAATTCTTATATTCCTTCATAGTTGCACTGTGAATTTCACATGTGCTCTGCCCTACAGCCAGCCTAGAAATTATGAATTGCTGCTTGTAACATTAATATTTTGTCCACAAAATGAATGTGATCTGTCTTCATTGTCTCCACAGAAAAAAGTTTTGATACTTCCATTTCTTCTGCAAACAAAATCAACATATAATTTATGTTTGTGAGCAAAGAGATTTTATGGTATTTCTCTCTGTTGACAGAATGATTGGAATAAAATTACATTCTGTTGACAAAAAATGTGATAAAATGTCATTTGTGAATATTATGAACAAAAGACTTTGACGAAATGCAGTTTGCCAATGGGATGTAGGATACATTTTAGCAAAACGAATTTTGTCTGTCTGCTATTTGTCCCAGGAATGGTGTGTGAAGTTTTACAAAATTCACCCTGTCAGAATATRAAGTAAAAATTTCACCTGTAAAAGGACACTGTAAGTGTAAACATTCCCTTTACAGAAGCCATTCCTTATAGTGTTTTCATTCATATTGCCCTAGGTCACTTCTGTTTTCCTAGAATTTTACAGCTTCTAATAGAAATAGGCTGGATTCACATGTATTGGTACATATCACATTTTTTCACATTTTGCTGCAGTTTTGGTAAACTGACCAACTAGGCAGAATTTTGTGATTTTCAGGCATGCTAGATATGTTCAAAGATAACAGTGTTTGTTCTTGGAAGGCATCAAACCTCTGACAGCAGCATGAGTACTCAAATAATTTAATTCCTTTAGAGCCTAAGCAACAGTCTGACAGCATCTGGAAAGCGTGTGCCAAGCTTTTTTCTCTTTGAACTTTGATGCCTGACATCTTTACATGGACATGAGCTCATATGAGGATGGACAGAAAGGGAGGGGAATCTCTCTTTGGTGGGCTCAAGCGAATGAGCTTAGACAAGGCTGATTTACCCTTGGTGGCAGAGGGCCTTTAGGTTAAAAGAAATTTGATGGCTCTACAGGGAGTGGGATATAAAAGCACAAGGCCTAGAACAAAGGGAATAGAGTTAATTATATAGGAAGAACTCACAAACATGAAATGGTTGAACATAAAGCCAAAAAAGAACCACGAAGAAAGGTTAAAGTGCAAAAGAACAAAAGCAAAGGTTGAACAAAATTATGTAAGCATCAACATATTAACAACAAATAGAAAAAAATTATAAATCATAACATAAACAGGGCTGGTTATGTTGCATCACTTCCTTCTTGCTGATCTACCATTAGACTGTAGACTGCGAGCCACGCAGGCACAAGTGACTGCTCCCGGACAGAGCAGTATCTCTGGTCCCCTATAGCGCAGGTCTGAGTGACATCTACCCGCACTGGAGGGACAGACACAGCCAGGCTGGTCCCAGGGCTCTGCCGCAAGGCTGGTAGCGCTCCAGAGGCACCAGGCTTTCAAACTTGCTTCAGGTACCCCAAGGCTGTTCAAATGATGTTTATCTTAACACTGTATGAGTTAAAGGTCTGAAGGAGATCCACCTCTGTACAGATTGGTCAGTGTCCATACAAATATTAATAAAATAGCCATGATATAAATATACATTCACCAATAAATGTTTCTTAGAAAAATATAATATATAATTAATTGTCTTGCTGTCTTGCTGTCACTAAGGTTTTTGTTCTTTTCTTTTCCCTCTTCTCCCCTCCCCCCAGCTCATGAGGGAGGAGAAGGGAGCTGATGTGGTAAATGGTTTTTCCCCTGATTTTTCCCTTACAAAAGAATAAATGAGATGAAAAGGTAAGAAATGTTCAGACGTAATCAACATACACATACATTCTAAAGAAAATAGCAAATTAAATGCAAAGCCTATGCTAATGCATCATCCAGGTTGAGATTTTAATTGCAAAAAGTCAGGAAATGTAAAGTTATGGTTCTCACAGTAATCATCACTCAGCCTCTTGAACACAGTTAGGATTTGTATTCCAGACAGCGTGCAGTGTTAACTCGAATACCGTCGTATATATGTGTTCTCTGCCTTCATTACAGTTGCTGGGGGAACTATAATTCTGCATTTGCTGACTTTTGCTCAATTAATTTTTTTCCTTAATGCTGTGCTATGAAGTTCTTGCATTTAATTTCACTGTATTAAAAAAAAAATGAAAAATGAAAAAAAGACTAGAACTTTCCATCACACGTTAAAATGAAGAGACAATCTATTTTGTCAGTGTATCCTATGGCTTATATAGTACCACATAATCATTTGAGAGTATAGTTACAGGGAAAATAATAATAATAATAATAATAATAACAACAACAATTAAAATGCTTATACTTAGAGCTTCACCTCATTGTGAAGTGAATGTGAAAACATATGAGGGAAATGGCACGCTGTGGACAAGAGCTCTTTTCAAGCCACTGTGATAACTGTAACTGTATGACATTTTTTTGCACTGAAGGCAGCACGGAGGTACCCTCCTTCCTTAGGCCTGGATAGGAGCGTAGTGGGTCTATTTGCACCGAGCCTGTCTCTCTGCAACAGCACATTGTGTCCCTACAGCCTGTTCAGTTCTTTGTTACCTCCGAGAGTGATTTCATTTTTAGTTCTCCAATAATATGTAGATGGTGGACATATCTTCGTGGAGCTCTGCCAGGCTAGCCCGCAGGAACAGCCATAAAAGTAGTTCCAGTGGCCTGAGAAACAAGTTGGAAAGTAGTGCTTAATATAGTTTTCCTTCCTACTCTACAACTAGAGCCATCACTCTTAGCAGCATCTTGATGTCCCCTTTGAAGGTTCACAAGCAGACAATAAGCGAGCACCATTAGCTAACGATCTGCTCTTCTGCATGCCAGTAAAGCTCCACATCTCTGCCACCTCTCCTCACCCCTCCCTCATGCTCCTGTGAGTGAGGGAGAGGAGGGCTCCTGCAATGTGYCCACCCATGCATGTTGGAGATAGCAAGGTCCAAAGGTATCAGAGTCCCATGGTATCCAAAGGATATAAAGCCACTTCTGAGAATGCCTCTCAGAGCCTAAGTAGCTGAGTTTTTGGGTGAATCCCACCAAACCTGCCTGTCTGTTAAGGTTTATATGCATATGAAAACTGCTGCTAGGAAAACCCAGTCCCTCACTCTCCCAGTTCTTATGCAGACTGTCATGCCAAGGGTTCCCTTTCTCTTATACCAGTGGATCTGCAGGTCAGGCAAATCCATTAACCTTGGCTAGAACAGCCTTCACCTAGAAGTTGCATACATATAAGTGTCCTTAGCTGAGAAGATAATGGTATTGTCTCTCACTGATAAATTTTGGCATTTTCCTCATACATTTATTCCATATATTACATACAGCTGTATTTTCGCTAGAGCAAAAATGTATACAGGGAAACACAGGGGTCTCCTGCCTCATGGAAATTATGGGTTTTGGATTATTAGATTGGCATAGCCACATGTCAGCCCTGGCCTGCAATTTAAAAAGAGCAGTCAGAACTACACTGTCCCAATAACACACCATGTTTGTTGCAGAAAAGTATCGTATCTTCTTTTCTAAATGGATAAAATACTTTCTAAGACTAGCACTCTGTAGGACTTTCCAGCAAGGAAAAAGGAGGGAGATTTCTCACTGAAAAAATGCATTCACAAATTTTGTCCTGAAAAAATTGCATTTTTCAAAAATGTAAGTAAACTTTAGAAGAAAGTCTGTTTACTTTTTTCWTTATCTACCTGCTTCTAATCCCCACTTTTTGCTATTCATATCCTTCCTCTTACGATCAAAAAAGTTAAAAGAGAAAGAAAGAAAGAAGGGAAATAAAGTTGCTAAGAAGGAAGAGGAGGAGTTATGGAGAAAAACTGCTATCAATTTTTTTTAATTGAAAAAAATTATCTGGTTAAGAGATAGGAAACAAGGGCTTGACCGGCTGCATGGAACAGCTGGTGAGTCAGCCTCTTCTTTGGACTTTGAATGCAAAGGGCATGTTCAGCCACAGGTAAGCATCCAAAGTACCTGGCAGGAAACAGGAGCAGACAGAACAGATGGCAGTTCCTGACCATTCCAGAGATAAGGAATGATGTTGCCAAAAGTGCAAAGAGTTCACTCAGGTCTCTCCAATGCTTTGTGCTTTGTGTTTCCAGTCGACAGACAGAAGAGTCATGATTCTCTGCAAAGTCATGTCAAGTGGCCTACAGCTGGTCCATTGTAGGCTTTGTAATGCCTCTCTACTCATTTCAATCAGAAGTTTGATGGTCACGTAGTGGGGAAAAAAATGACAGTAACCCATTGACCTAAAAGACATTGGAATCATTGTCTTCAGCAGTACAGAACATGTTAAAAATAGCCCCTAGGTGCATATGGGATTTATACTTCAAGGGCAGTGTCTTAACAGTTTGTAGATCAAAACCAGTAGCTTAACAGCATTCAAAAATTGTAGAGAGATGGTGAGCCATGGAAATGTTTTGTATTTCAAAAGAAGAAGACGGAAGAAAGAAGTAAGAAGCACAGAGGTCAGAGATGGGGTCAGCAGAAGCAGCCTGTACTCAGTGTGGTCCCAAGCGCTGGATGGTCAGTCGTGAAGGCGAACACCAGGCGACACGAGGGAAGTGTAGTGAATGAATGGATGAGGGCCAGCTCTAAAGTTCTGTTTATCCTCTTAAAATGACACAAAACTTTCAATAGAAGCAAAATAGAGGTCACCGATCTCTAACAGCAACACCGTGGAACTCCTTGCCACAACTTGCCAATAATAAGTTTCTCCAAAAAAATAGATTTCAGTAATACAAATTTTTATACTAATAGGAGGAAAGAAGTAGGAGATACTAGCCAGCTGCTCCAGCAATTCTCTTATGAATACATTGGCATCTCTTACAACTGGTCATAGCTATTTTTATAAAATGAATAGACTGCCCAACAGCAGGCATTGCATACTGGGGATGGAGAAAAGTTATTTTGGAACTAGGTAAAATATGCTTCAGAACTCACTCTGAAAAATATAACAACTTAAAAAGAAACAAAAGCATCTCATAAAATGATATTGAAGATGAAGGTATTTTAGGAATACAATTTTAATCAGTGCAGTACCAGCATTTAAATCTGCTACTGTACTGACATCAGTGGAAAAAAAATAATTAAAAATGAGACGTCCAGAGGGACTAGGTAGTTTTGGAAATGAATTCACACCTGTGTCACYTTAATGTCGAATTACTGCAATTCACCCTCGAAGCAGAAATTGTGGGGGGAGTAAGAGCTGTCAGCCAGCTCATTAGGAAGAGTTTCACAGCTCGTGCATGACACCTCTGCTCTGTGATGTATAATGGCTAACAACTGATTTCCATCTGACTCCATGCATTAGGGATTCAGTTAGTGAGTCATCTTAGTTATTATTTCTACATGAGTCCACTGTGTCCAGATTACTGAAGTGAGAAGAAAAATGAAATCAATGGTATCTCTGTTCCCAAACAGATTTACTATCAAAATAGAGTAGAATCATAGAATCATAGAATCAGTAAGGTTGGAAGGGAGCTCCGGAGATCATCTAGTCCAACACCCCTGCTAAGCAGGGTCACTTAGAGCATGGTAGACAGGGCTGCATCCAGACGGGCCTTGAAGATCTGCAGAGAAGGGAGACTCCACCACCTCTCTGGGCAACCTGCTCCAGTGCTCCGTCACTCTCACAGGGAAGAAATTCCCCCTCACRGCCAGGCGGAACTTCCTGTGCTTCAATTTCTGCCCATTGCCTCTTGTCCTGTCACATGGGACAGCTGAAAAGAGTTTGTCCCCATCCCCTTGACACCCTCCCTTCAGGTACTTGTACACATTGATMAGATCCCCCCTCAGTCTTCTCTTCCCCMGGCTGAAGAGGCCCAGCTCTCGCAGCCGTTCCTCATGGGGCAGGTGCTCCAGCCCTCTGATCATCTTTGTAGCCCTACGCTGGACTCTCTCCAGTAGCTCCATGTCTCTCTCGTACTGGGGAGCCCAGAACTGGACACAGTACTTGAGATGAGGCCTCATCAGGGCTGAGTAGAGGGGCAGGATCACCTCCCTCCACCTGCTGGCAACACTCTTCCTAGCCAAGGAATGGAAAGGATCCAGAAAACAAGGGTGACAACAGTGACTGCTCACTAGCTATGGGTAACGTGCTGCATTGACTACACTTCCTAGTCAGGAACCCAGCTCTTCTTAAGTCCACTAATATCTTGTCTATGTGTCCTTGGCGTTTCCCTGTCACAGAGATAGAGAATGCCCCACGACTATCCTCCAGCTGCTGTCCAGAGCCGCAGTCAGAAGAGGTGCTGGATGATACACTGGCTCTCCAGGCAAGGAAAAMATCCCACCAAGAGCAATCCTCAGTCCACGCCAGCCGTGATTCTCCATCAGCTCCTGAAGAAGAAACTGTGAAGAGCTGGGCTAAAGCATCTGCTAGGATCACTTGGACATGAAAGCTGCAGCATTTCTAAGGCAGTACCATACAGTCATACTCCATAGGAGGTCTAAGAGCTTGTAATTACAGCAGTTGCTACCATTTGAGCTGGTGCTTATTAATCAGCTCTGCAGAGTAGGATATTATTTGGGTAAAGTTTTGAAACTGTCTTTGTCTAGAAGACTGGCATTCCACAAGATAACAAGCACTCTAAAAGCCTGAGGAAATTGGTACTTGTCAAGAGAAGCTTCTAGTTTTTCATTGTTGCATCTCTTTAAAAAAGAAATTCTTTACTTTTGGCCTCAGACCATAACTCTGTAGTAAAAGGTTGGTGATATTTTCCAACCTAAATCTAGCATTTGTTGATATTCAGAGAAATTGGATTTCAAACTGAACTTTGCAAATCACATGCCTAAGGAAAAAAAAGAAAAAAAAMCCTAAAATTTCCTAAACTTCACAAAAATCATTTGCTTCAAAATGATGCTTCAAAACGAAACATTTATTTATAAAATCATTCTTCTCAGGCATCTACCCATTTCTGAAAGGGATGAACAAATCACAAGTGAAGTAAAAAGTTACATTTTAGATCAAAAAAAAAGGTATTTCAGTGAAAACAATTTCTCCATCCAGTTTTTCAACTGGGCTATCACTCAGCCCTACAATATGACTATATTTTCTCTAGGACACAAGAGAACTGAGCTGTATCCACAAGGAGCAAGGTGGCAAAATAAAACTATTTCTGAGTGAAACGAGCTGTGACCACAGAAGTGTAGTTTTAGCTGTGTAATGATATCAACTTTTAAAGCTCCTGGCAGCAGAGCTCTATCGCAACGGGTCACCCTGCTGCACATTGCAGGCAGAAGTAGCAGCACTAGGAGCCCTTTGCAGTAGCAGGCACAAGTGCATGGCAGATGCTGACCTGAACACAGGCACCTGTGGCCAGAGCAGTTGGGGTGAACCGGTGCAGGCCCACTGATGGAGGACTGCTGTAGTCGTTAGGAGCTGTCTACATGTCTACATCGTTTTTATTTCAGCAGGGGGTCCTGGGCCTGAAAGCTTATGTTGCCCAGGTAGGCAGCATTATTTAAGGAGCAGGGATGAGTGGTTTTCTCTGTTCACCATCAAGTTACCCATGGAGGGAAGCAAGTGTCTGCAAATAGAATGCAACTTCTATTGACAAAACCTTCTGGCACAGACCAGGTCAAAGTCCTTTTTGCCTGCTGGGAGAACTGGAAGCACTATGTGTCTTGCAGCCTTTTTGGAGAGAGATAATTGCAATCCACTTCCCTGCTGCCAAGTACAATATTGCTGCAGCCAATAATAATACTCATACAGTTTTTAATAGAGCTCATGATCAGCTGAAACATGAATCAGTCTTCACAACACCTCTGGAAGATAAGGGAGAGATGAAGACAGAAAAGCTAAGTAATTTTGGAGGCCACCAAAGCAGTCTGCCAGTAAGGGCTGTCATTGAAGCTAAAGAACTCCAAGCTCATTGTCCTGTTGCCTGACCATGTCACCCTATCCCCTCCTTATGTGGGACAGCAAGACCCACTACATAACTGGAAATTATGCATAATCTTGCTATTCAACTGCTTCTGTAAGACAAGAAATATCCCTACATATCCTGACTGTAGGGATATGAAGAACTAGTCTTTGACATGTTTTTCTGGTTAGATATTGCTCAAGCCAACAGCTGCTTCAGAGTATGCTTGAGCATTTAACCATCTTGCATATAGTACATCTATATAGGTATATAAACCAAATATTTGCTGGAGACAGCAATTATCTAGAAGTCTTTGGCTCTAAGGGTGCATGAGAAGCCAAAGTGCAGAGCCTGCATTTTTCAGTCACTCATCATCCCTCCATCCAGGTTCATCTCAGCAACCCATTTCCCGGTACAGCGGGCAGCTGCTGCCAGGGAAAAGACTCTGAAACCCTGGGCCTGTGCAGCTATAAACTGCACACGCAGCCTCAAATACACACCTGCACAAACAAAAGGACAGGAAAAATAGACTGATACCCGATTTCTGCAGAAGTAAAAAAAGCAACTGAAACCTGGAGGGGGAACAGTCAGAAGCTCTTGCCAGCATGACTTATAATTCACAGGTATCTAGCTAGTTGTTACCAATCTGTTTTCTTTTGTGTTATCTTCTGCTAAATTACCACACTGGAGCCAGCTAACACAAGAGATTTTGCATGCCATTTGAACAGAAGAGTCTCAAAAGTCAGCCAGTAGAGCTGATGAAAAACAAATCACCCAGTCAGTTTACTACCAATGAGCTCTATTAAGTGACTATAATGCAGTTCATAGCCCTGGAGTAGTCACTGTCCCTCACTAATCTAATGGTAGTATTGACAAGGATCATTTACACAGCTTTCCTTAAAGGTTACTACTATTTGTCAGGGACTCTCTGTGCTCCTGATGCTCACACGATTCTCATTCTGATCACAGGCACATTCATCCTCACTGCAGATCTGCTTTTGAGGCGGCACTAACTCCTCACCACYGAAGGGCACGCCACTGTAGACAAGCACTGGGCCTCCACAGCGTCAAAACATCTGTTAGGCATTAACAGGGGACAGCACCAATCTATCCCGAGGGCTGAATTAGCGAAGAGAAGTTGGTTGTTCTACCACAGTGCCTTGACACCAGGCATCAGTTAATATGCATAAAGCCTGCCCAGCTATTTGTAGTGGTCAGTGGACATATTCCCTCTAAAGCTCTGGCCGTATTACTGAACTGCAGTTTTATGTCCTAGTGCATAGACATAATAGTGTCCTAGTTTATCATTAAGTGCAACCACGGCTTGATTTGCATATTCTATGTTTAAAAAAAAATYGCTAGTCCCTCAGGCATTACCTCTGAGCTTTAACAAGCAAGAATGAGCCTCAGGATTTAAAATACATGGTTCTTTCTGGCTAAAATGTCTGGTTTTCAGTCCCACGCTTTCTCTGATTTATGATGATGACCTGAATTGTTGAAACATCACTGCCTCTATTTAGAGGAAGTATCATCTCTTCAGCATTCAGCACTGTCCACAAAAGGAAGGAATACCACAGCAACAAAACCCTCCCAAAGGGGATGAGATGAAAGACAAGAAGAGCTAAGGCAGACAAAGGGCACTTTAAATACTATCTGCACTTATAATGTAAATAGATAAATTATAGAAACTCTATTTAAAGCAGAAGATTGATCTTAGCTTTTTAAAAATAGCTTAAATTGTTAGAAGAAAAACCTGTTGATATTCTGCTTAACTTTCTGCCTCACTTCACAGATRCAGCAGAAACTTCGAAGTGGTGAGGCCACTTCTTGAGATAGTCTTATTGCAAAGGAGGATCAAAGGATCAGAGGAGCCCTTCAGATGTAATCCCCAGCAAGGAGGGATGAGATTAGAGGAGAGGCAGGGAAAGGAGAGCTCAATTCTCTAGCTCCCATCTGTGTCCACTGTCTCACTGTTCCACACTGTCTATGATTCAAGCCACTTTCTCTTCCTGACAGAAAGAGGCCAGATTGGCCCCATCCACAGTGCTTGCTGGAGGACCCCTAAAGCCACTGTGGTACAGAGCCCCCTCACTTCTTCCACAAAGCAGCTTTTATCTACTGCTTCTACCCAGGTCTGGGGGGTTTGGGCTGCTTGCACAGTTCCAAGTCCGGAGGTAGGTGAGTTGGTGGTGGAGTTAAAGCAGGTTCTCAGTGTTCAGTGTCCCCACCTAGTGGTCAAGTAAATAGAATTAATGTCCTAGCGTCCTTAAGAAAGGACAAATCAAACAATAAAACATACATCTGCAGAGAAAGTATGGCATTAACAGAGGCACCATGAAGAAAATTAGTATACAAAGATAGCAACCGCAGTAAAGGAAAGGCGGAGAAATCAAAAACAAAGGTAAATAAAGTCCACAGTAACAATTAACAATAATCTCTCTCAAAAATATCTCCCCATTAAACCAAATGTAAGCAAAATTCCCCACAGAAGACATAGGGAGGTAAAGCCGGAAGTCCATTTGCCGTCTCCAGGGTCAAGTGCATTCTTGGGATAAAATGGTAAGATCAGGCTGAGACAAGATGAGTTTTACTCAAAAATAGTCTATGCATGCATGCAATAAGGTGACCCAGCCCTTTAACACTGAGAAAGTATTTGCATGGATTCATCTCACCTTGGGGCCCTTCATTAACTTGCCCAGCAAAAACACACTAGTACCTAGTCTCAAGCTCAGAACAAGCTCAGATCCTAACTCCTCCTTGGCTTTCAGAGCAGAGGAGGCCACCAAGACCACCACCTGGCTCAGGCATGGGCTTTAAAGACATCCCCTTCCCCAGAGGAGCCCAGATGCTTCTGAGAGACTCATTGGCCCTGGGCTTTCTCCTAGCCTACAGCACTTCAGGTGCCCTGGGGCATTTCTCTACCACCTGCAGGGCTTCTCTGGATGCTATTCAAACATTTCCTCCTTGAGATGTCCCTAGACAACCAAACTGGTATATGATGTGCCATGGTAGTTGTAGATTTTTACTAGAAACGTCAAAATGAGATGCAAAGAGTTGGTATTTGTTGAACATTTAAACACGTTATTGGGGCTAAAAACATAGCGAAGAATTATAGTATTACTATTCATTGTAGAAATGATGTTCTCAGGTTAAGAAGAAGGTGAGGCCTGTAGGGAGAAGTGATAGCTTTTATTAGGCCAATTGGAATAGGCAGGAAAAAAAGGAAAAGGTTGGTTCTTCATCTGTCTGATAAGAAACCACAAAATCCAAACAAAATTTAGTCAGGCCAAATTTCTTCTTAGTTCAATCTGGTTATAATAGATGATTTATCTATTTGAGAGAAAAACATACTTAGTATCTGCTGAGCAAAAAAAGCATTTTAGCAAAGTGAGGGAGGGAGCAGAAGAGRAGAAATGGTATTAAGACTAGTCTAACAGGGAGAATTCAACTAATAGTCCCTATGGCCATAAAATCCATCTGTACTTCTGGATCTCTGATTTTCTGTATCCAGTAGACTTCTGAGCTGCTTTTGTGAAGAGTTTGGTGTTTGTAGAAGCTTTAAGCAGAGGTTCTGAGAGTATTTTTTCAAGCTATGATTTTTTTTCCTATTAAGATAGTCAGGCAATACAATATTATTATTACAATATCAGGAAAAAGTTCCTTGGAAATGAATAGCTTTTTCAGTTGTGACTACCAACTGAGAAATACTACCAGTTCACAGGCAGCATCACAATGAAAAATGCTACCAGTACGCGGGCAGCAGGGAATAAGCTGTTCAGAGAGGATAGGGGAGAAGCTTGAGGATTGCAGAATGAGGCTGTGCTTAATGCTGTTTCTCAAGAGGCTCTTTTGTAGATGCATTGAACTGGTATAATGGAAACAAATGACAAAATATAGAACAGATTTGAAGTTTCAAGCTATACAGGCTGGAGGTAGCAAATTTCTTTGAGTAGAGGAACTTCTTTGCCTCCCCAAGACCTGGGCACAGCTGTAATCTCTCCTCACAGGAGTGATCTAAACCTCTCCAATTCTTCTGTGCAGCTTTGGGGAATAAACCAGATCATGAAGCCACCCCACCCAGCACCAGGGACCTGCAGTCCATGATTACATCCTCCCAACGGGTGCAAGAGGGTAATTTTTTATTATTATTTTTCTTTTTTTCTCTTCTGTATCATAAGCAGCCTCTGTTTCCTCCTAGCCTGTAAGATCACCTCAAGGAGACAGAATGCATTTCTACAGAAAGCTAAGGAAATCCACTCAAACTGYGATATTCTAATAGGAAGTAGTCATTGCTGATTCTGCTCCCATTGAGCAGTATATGGGAATTGCCATTAAGTTCAATAGAGCAAGACCACACAATTAAAGGAAAAAAGATTACCTCCCTTTTCCATTTTCTTCTACTAGCACAAAAAAAAGATAAAAACAAAACCTTTTTTTTCTCACTATTCCTAGCATTTGCATAATCTGTGCTCTAATGACATAAGCATAGACCTCTGACCAAGAGCTCTGGGGCTAGATCCTCACTGTCTGATCCAGCCATTAATCAAATCCTCTCAGCCCAGCTGATGATTCCCATTGAAGGAAGGTCTCTAGGTACCATAGACCAGGCAGGCCACAGAGAAATGCAGGGCATAGGACACCCAACTTGTCCTTCTCTGGCAGTAAAGTCTCTGCTGTGGCACCAACTACAGCAGCTTAGAAGCTTCTTGATGCCTRGCAGCTCCAGGATTGGGGAGCATGCATGTGTTTTCTTTAAATACTGGAAATATGAGTTGAGCACAGCTGAGAATTTAGCTATTGGCTTCTAATTACTTTAGCASCCCCCACTCTTTTGCTCTTCTGTTAAAAGAAGATACTTGCCTACTTACCTCACAGGGTGTTTGGACCATTAGTTTCATAATACATAGCAGCACATCTACTCTCTTCCTCCCAAAATATTCCCTACCTAATCTACCAGTACATTTATAAATTATTGCACAACAAAGCTGCTAACACTAACAAGTCAAACTCYCCAAAGATAAGAAATGTAGAATTAAAGATGGTCAGTCACATGCTACTTTATTTCAAACACAGTTGGTGCTTCAGTCAGTATGCCTGGAAAGAATTGGGTCATGCAGTGAATTCAGACGTTGTCTGTGGCAGGCTTACCACATTTGCTACAGAAAGTGAGGGGGGGAAAGTGTGGAAGGTTACAGAAAATAGTTTCATTGCTTGAAAAATAGGCCTTTCAAAAATGTGTATTCTCTCTGAGCATTTTCCAGAAGGAGCCTCTCTGCTACAAGGTCATGCATTTAGACCAAGTTACACATGAACAGCTGGTCACCTACTGGGTGTTCCTCATTTTCCCATGTCAGACCCGACCCAGATATGCAGCAGTGAGGAGTGCTTCTGCCTGCAGGTGAAGATGGCTGGGCTTCATTCTAAGTTCTGTGAAATCAAGGCTCGCAGGAAGGACAACAAACATCAGAAGATATTTTCAACATGCTTGTCCTTATTTTCTCAGTTATTAAAAGAGAATAATAGCACTCAGACTCTCTGGGAAGCTGCAAAGATAACAAAATAATGTCTAGAAGGCTTTTGGTAACACCCATACCAAAATGAATAATAAGAATACAGCCAAATGCATTGAACCAGGGTTTGGATATTGTCCTCAAAACAGAGCTAAGGCTCCCTCAGATGGATAGAAAAAACTAGCTCTTCACAGGTACTGTGAAAAAACTATGCAATCAAACAATTTGGCCTGGAAAGCCACAGCATCCTGGTCTTCAGTTTAGGATGTTTCTTTGGGCTCACCCCATCCAGGTGCATGCAGTAGGGCAGCTCCCCAGACCACTGGCCCCACGGCAGCCCACCAGGACAGTCACTCATAGCATTTAGATGGGCACTGGGGGCTCTGTGAACAGCCATGCTGAGATACTGCACGGAAACATCTCCTGTGTAAGGCTCAAGCCTTAGGCCAGACTTCAGGCCATATCCAGGTAGGGGCACGCAATGTTGCTAAATTGGTAAGAGGCTCTATAAATTCACTAAATAGCTCATGAGCAAACCTACTCCTACTCCAGCTTACTCCTTTGATGAAGGCACTGACAGAGTTGCACAAGCAAATTTAACAGCAGCATTCTCTTAACTTCTAAGTGCTTGACATTGCAACCCCCACATTCTTTAACCATAGGCTTTTTTTGGATGTAAAATACATTAAGCAGTACCAAGCTTAGAGTTCAAGATTAAAGCACCTAAAACTGTCCATTTATTGTCTGCAAAGCACTGTGAAGATGAAAAACATGAGGGTATTATTTTGACAGACAGCAGGATACCAAATGCAACTCTACTTTTTCCTAGTTCATGTTGAAGCTGTTAAAATTCTCTGAATATTAAATGTCCAGGGCCACTTTCAGGGTTGACTTAAATGCGGTTTCTAAAAAATGTGCTGAATATTATTCATTTCTCAGAGAATCAAAAAGCTGGAGGCCCTTTGATGGGGCTGCCTGCATTTTTAAATCACATACACACACACTAGTTAGGAGAAATTGGCAAGTATGGTTATACAGTCAGCAGCTCAGACAAAAATGTAAAATATGAATACAAAGTCCCAGATATTTATTATTTTTCCCTAATATATTTTTCATGTCTTAACCTGAGTCTCTCACCCATTACACAGCACCACACCACTAACTGAAGGAACATAAAAATGAAGCACGGAATGGCCARTCACCAGAAATTGCAAAGAATGGATGTCCAGTACCTCCAGAAATTCTACTTGTGTTATATTATGAGACATTTTCATAAAACATAACAGGAAATAACTTTTCCCCAGTGCTAAATACGGATCTTATCTTATATCTGAGTGTCAAAAAAAGAGTTGCAGCAACTTTTTTGAACAATGTTCATGCCTCAGTTTAACACCTGAGCTAAACTAAGCTTGTTGGAGCTGAAGTCATTTTGAAAAAACTCTGAATGAATAAGAACACTTGCTCCTGAAAACAACATACTTGAAGATAATGGATAAATTTGAACAGAAGTCATGGCACAGTCTTCTGTGTCTGAGTATTTATTCAGTGCTCAGGAGCTCAGTGTGATTTTTATCTTAGTTCAGCTTAGACCAGCCTCTCCTGGTCAGCTGGGAAACTAAACATGCAGAAGTACAAGGCATAATGCTGCAGTACCTAACACTTTGGCACCCAGACTCCTTAGAGCAAGCGGAGAGTTGGGCACTAATTACTAACTAGGCTCGCACAAGTAGGTGTAGACAGACCTGAGCTCTCCTGGCTGTGCTCTTGGACAGCTGGAGGCAAGCCAGTCCTGGTTCGGAGGCAGCATTATCACTGTGCTGTGCTGGAGCAAATACGCCCTGCCTTTCAGCTGGATGTATTGATTCAAGCACAGCAATGCACTAACACGACCTATACAGCTGCTGGATYGCAGCTGGCTCTCATCTGGCCGGCTCAGACCACAGGCAGAACGAGGATGTCTGTCTGCGCCTGTCTTCACAGGCACCCACCAGCTCACACGCTGAATAGGGAGCCACCCAAATTATCATGGACCTACCAAGGAAAGATGCAAAGTTTAAGTGCTGAAGAGATTTAGAGGATCCTGCACCAGAAGACAATATCTCCTTCTGCTAAAACTGCCCTCRACCATGAACACTCCAGCATTCAGCACCTAAGACAGGCCTTTCCCACAAAACGCAGCGAGAACATGATGCTCCCTCCTCACCTACGTTGCCCTTTATCCTATAATCTAGTGATTAAAGACTTCACTGAGAGATGGAAGAACTCTTTTCTGCCTGAAGACTTTTAATACTCAGCTTCTAATTTTCAGCAGTATTCCAGCTACAAAGGTACTGTGGTGGGTATTTGGAGGACTCTCTGAATCCCTCCTGTTAAAATTGTTCCACTTTTCTTGAAACAATTAGATACTATTGGGGCACAGAAGAAGAAAAAGTTACTGCATAGTTAAGTGGTTATGCACATAGGTGAGGGTAGGGGCAGCTTAACAAGGTAAATATTTAGCCAAAGTTGAAATAACTAAACGAAAGATTTTGAGAACATCTGTCTCAGAATACCCTGAAGTCAAGTAATTAGGCTTCCCCGGGAGACAACAGGCACGTCTGAGCRCCAGCCGACAGAGAAGGGATTTGGATGCAAGTTTCTCATATCTCAGATAAGTGCTTTAGACTAATGTGCAAGTCTAATTGGTAAAAAGACAGCCTGGGTAAGATTCGCTGCTCTCACTCCCGTGGTGAGAGTAAGGCTCTGCAGGCGTTTTGCAGGTGAGCAGAGCATCTCACATGTGATCCACGTGAATCGACAGCAGGAGTTAAGGCTCAGGTCTGCGAGAATCCTAGGACCACCAGAGGGGCCTGGGGGAGGCGGAGCTGCCCCAGACGCAGGGCGTACCGCAGGGCTCCTCCACCGCCGTGCAGCAGAGCCGTGGTGCTGCCAGYGCACGTGCCCACGGCCGCCACCAAGCCAGGACCGAGCAGCCCAGAGCTGATCTCCTCCCTGCCTCAGCTCCCTCCGCCAGGGCCTGATGCTGCCCACCTGCCCTGAACGTATATAACACACACAACGATAGACTCGAGCAGGTTGCAACCACAACACCTTGCCAGCACAGATGACTGCGACAGTGTCCCTTTTCTTTTAATAGACCGTGGAGTGCCATCTGCTTTGTATGTAAGGGACCTGGGTGCTGTGGCCTCCTCTCCTGGAGAAACTTCAGTTGACTAGTGCCACTGCATCAGAAGATGGCTAATTCGCGCAGAGGAAGTCTCTGCCCTCTCTGCTATTCAAGGTGCAGCGGGCTGAGCACAGCTACAAGGGGGAACCTCATTCCAGCCCAGCAGTGAGGTCCAAAAGTGCATGCACACATTTACATTAAACAACATCACATAAAATGCATTTCTTTTTCTCTGTCTTGTGCTGCTCTCTCTCATTTCTCTCTGGCCTGCAAATTTTGAACTCTTCCTGCTTAGTGTSTGAACATCAACAGGAGGTGCCAAGAATAGCCCTCTAATCTCTACTCACTTCTTGTTATCCCATTGGTACCTTCAGAGGGACTGGAGATGCCTTTATTTTCCTTTCATCCTCTGCTCAGACATTTTTATGTGAGGCTGCATCTTTTCTCTGTAGTGGAAGATGTTAATAGCTGGTATTGTTATTTTTTCCCATAGTCATCTTTTATATTAATTTTAAATTACAGTATTTTACTATGTCATATTCACTTTGATAGCCTCCTCTTTTCAGATCCGTAGACTCATTCCTTMCAGTACTTATCTTGGAAGACTTAAGATAATTTTTCCTGAGAGTTTAGAAGTTTTCATATTAAGACATTTGTTTCTAGGGATTTGAACAATTTGCAAGGGAGCAAAAGAAGCAGCCAGAAACAAGGAATTTGGCATTGACCCAGCCCTTCATTCATAATAAACCTTTAAAAAAAAACAGCGATGACTCAGCACAGGCATAATTCACAAACCAGAAAGGCCTGCTTCCCTACCTTGCAATTGCATTGGCAGGTACTTAATCACAGCAAATAACATAGTGGATATTTTATTTTTGAAAACATATGCTATGTTATATTCATCTCTTGAAATTGCTGTAACACATGGCCTCTCATCTAAAATATCCCTGTCAGACATAATTGGCAGAAGTCATCAGATGAGGCTCACGTCATATAATTAGATGTATTATATTAGGCTGAACTGGTTACTTTAATAGCAATGCCACAATGTATGCTAACAAGCTGTTTTAAAATACAGACGACTTCCATGACCTTCTTGAGGTAATAACGCTGATTCTCTGTCATTTATTTATGGCAATACTCCATTAAAAATATGTTGGGTAACTTGTTTGGGCCSTTTTAAGGCTCGTGTTCCCAACACACCTGTCCGTGCAGCTCTCCACACCCACACAGCAGCAGAGCAACCTCTGCTCAAACACATCTGCCGGAGCAAGGGACCGCGGCGGTCCCGCGTCCCACCTGCCCGCGGGGCGTCCTCGGCGTCGCGTAACCGAGCCGCCGCACAGGCTTGCCGGCGGCGTTGTGAAACACCTGCCCTGCTCTCGCAAGCCGAGGAGCCGGTGCCCAAGCACAGCCACCGCGGCGCCTCTGGAGGCTCATCCGTCGTGCCGGAGCCAAGAGCTCTCCCTACGTGCCATTACGCTCAGTAGCACTGCTAATAAAAACAGTGCGGTGTTTGCTTCCACAGTGGTACTAGGACTCTGTCCAAAGGCAAAAAGAAGCCTGATTTTCACATCTGGGAGATGCATTGTACTGAAAAGGGGCACAGCGAGCAAATGCAATGGTCCGGTGATGACTCACTACTTCCTGGTGATATTCAGGCTTTTGAATAACAGAGTAGGCGTGGGYGTCTGGGTTTTTTGCCCTTTTTTTTTAAGTTAATGATCTAAAGACTCCCCTCTGTTCACCTGGTGATCTTGCTCTTAGCAGATAGCTGGTTTCTTATATCATACTAGAAATGAGATTGTGATATTTTACATGCCTCAGTTTCTCTCAGAGCTATATTGTAATATCAGTACTCAGAACTGAATTTAACTACGGGAAGGGGRAAAAAAAAAGGCGTCTACTCCTGGGCTATACACTGTTGGGCTTTATCTACGCACAGGAGTTTTATCGCTAGGCTAAAGAGATATAAGCTGTTGGGTTTGGACTCCCTTTTGCCTGCGTGAAGGTTACTGCCCTAGCTCATTCCCCACGAAAGAGGTGCCTCGGCCCAAGGCTCGCTATTGAATAAACAGTCGCACCCCTAACTGACCTAGTTAAACTGTTGGAAAAGCCACGGGTAATTTCCAATGCAAATCAGCACACCTGCACCCGCAGCGGCACTGCTCCCYGCTGCTGCAGAGGGTGCAGGTCCCTCGGGGCTCTGCTTCGACCGGGAGCGGACCCGGCAGCTACCGTCCGCTACGGCTGCCAAAAGGCCGTTACTGGGGCTCACCTTCAGAGGCGGCTGCGTGGTGTGCACACAGCGCGTTTTGGGGAGAAATCTAAGTTTTGCTAGTCTCTTTTGAAGCTGAACATACAGCCAAAAACTCTGTTTATTGCTTGTGTCTTGACAATTAGYATCAACCTCGAGTGCAGAACTAATGCCTTTAGCTTATACTCAAGTGAACAAAAGTCTCACATAGGGTTGAAACATTACATAAAGTTGTTTGGCTTCAGAGAGTAAACATTTACGCCTAAAGACAAACTTCCTCCTTAAGAGGTAACAAAATTCTTTCTAACACAGACTTAGTCCTTCCTCAATGCAAAGAAGATTGAATCATGTAATAGGTATAAGAATTAAGGAAAATGAGGATGTTCTGTCCCAAATTCTAACTCACTCAGATCTGTTTTTAGTAAATCAGTAAGCAAAACTGAAATTCCAAAATGAAAATTTGGATGTGGAAACAGAAAAATGGGAGATCCCCAAATGAGAGGACTGGAATATAAGATCTGTCATACTGGTCAGCTCCTGTCTTTAATGGTCTGCAGCTGGTGCTTACAGGTGGGCTACAGTCGACGAGGCAGTCCAGTGCAATCTGTTCCCCGGCACGGATTCCTCTACTTTGGCAGTCTGTGATTTGGAGGCTTTCTGACTTAAGTGATACACTATGTTTATTTACTACTGATAGACTAATCTTCCTTTCTTCATTTAATACCTTTGAGCCCCTTTATATTTTTTTTATCTCCACATATTTAAGTAACAAGTTCTACATAATTGTACAGTGTATGAAAAAGATCCTTGTGTTTATATTGCAGACTTATTTAATAATTTTGGTAGGTGCCTCTGACCTGTTGCACCAAGAGAATTGCAAACAATCTGCTCTGCTATACCTCTAAGATCTTATAAATATTTGCAATATTCCTCTCACAATCATTTCTCTTTTCCAAGCCAGAGTGCTAGTCTACTTTGGTTGTCTTATTTCTCTCAGTTTTTACCTTTTCTCAATTCTAGTATATCATCTTTGAAATGGACAGACCAGAAATACTTCCAATATTTGGGAAGGGTACATGACTATATAATGGCATTATTATATTTGTCATTGTTGTCTATTCTTTTTCTAATCATTTCTGAAGTGTTAATTACCCCTACAACCCTTCTGAACACTGAACTGAGATTTTTTGTAAAAACTCTCTACATTGTCCCCAAGATCTTTTGCCTGAATGGTAATAACTAAAACAAAGCTTCTCATTTTCCACTTACAATTAGGGGTCTTTCATTCAAATTGTAGTTTCCACTCTCCTAAACTATTATCTGGAAAAGTTGTCACCTTACTATTCAGCTCTTCTTTCCTGATTATTTATGACCATGTTTAACACAAATCCCAGCATAACTTGTGTGAAACTTAAACCAATGGTAATTTCATGAAATAGTCTTTTGGAAATACTGAAATGTGTCATAGTGGCATCTTCTGATAACAATCAAATTTGTGWTTTTTTGATATTTTATTTAATGTTTCTGAAATTTAAGGGGACCAAACCATTGTCTAATGGTAGCTGAGCATTAAACTGCTTTTGTAGCATGTGCTCCATTGCTCTGTTGGACTTGTAGTTTAGTAGTCTGAGTCTTTTTAAAACTGGGCCAGCTCTCCCGCAATCCGGCGGACTTTGCTGTGATTTCTCATTGCAAGACTTTGCTGTGTCATGCTGTTGCTACTGCAAGCCAAGTAGGACTGTATGGTTTTCACTCTGGGGCACGGCATAGTCAAACACAAAAAGCTAACATGAAACTAAAAGGGTATAAGTGTAAAATGAAACCCACAGAACAAGTTTTCATAGTGCCATACAAACAGAAGCTGTTTAGTTCTCATATACTGTAAGACATCTTACTCACCCAATTAGCCTCCATCTTTCCTGAAGTAACCTGCTTATGTGTGTGTGAGGGGGGGACTATCCTGACACTTCCTAATATAAAGAAACTAATTCTTTCATGTACATTGATTTGAAACTAGCATTACTTCCTGAATTTAAGGGGAATTGTTTCATTTTCCAGTAATGTGAATAAACAGGAACCATGACAAAAGCTCCTGACCTCGTGACAGTTGTAAAGAACTTCTGGCCTCCTTTAGCCTTGGACATGATCAGCCGTTCCCTCGCTACCAGAAATGGAGCCTTGCCTGTGTGAAGAAATAGAAAGTTAAGCAACATCAAATGGAGAATTAACTGTTTGCTCACCGCTTCTCTGTATGTCGTTCTCCTTCTCAAGTTTACTGAATTTCTAACTCTAGGGCAGAACTGCAACTGCAYCTCCAACCTCTTCAGGAGCAGGGTGAAAGGTACTAAATGTTTACCTTTTGATTACAATAAACTGAAGGCATTTCAGGCAAGCTAACAGCTCAGCTGCTATAGGAGGCAGACTGAAACATAGCAGGGCCATAAGACGCTGCACTCTACAGTGGCGCAGAGCCTTTCAGCCTGTTCGAGTATCAGCTGGTCATTTGGCCTGTTAATGTTTTTTGGTTTTTTTGTTTTTTTGTTTTTTGTTTTTTTTTGACAAAGCTTAATATTAACTTTACATTTATATGCAAGTGATCGCAGGATGTGGTTCACAGCAGTAATAACATCTTACAGTTGAATCACTGTAAAAGATAACTAATTTATTCTCAGACCTTATTCTCCTCACTTCAGTCAACGTTATTCCATTCTTTCAACTGGGATGGATTTTGCCTTGCCTGGGAYCTGGGAGGGAATTGGTATTAGTCCTCAGATTAATATTCAAGAGTTCATGGCTCTCCATCAAATTGGCACAYTATTACCCTGTTCCTCTTCGCACCCCTGTTCCTGTCCTCCATCAGCTCTGGAACCCGCATGTCCCACAAGCGCTCTTTGAAGGCCTCTCTCTTTTGGAGGTAAACTTCTACCTGCCCACACAGCCTCCACATTTGGAGCACCTTTAGCACGTTCCTGCCTTCCTTTGGCAGCCTCTTTTGGAAGCAGCACAGAGTTAGTCATCTGCCAAGGAGAAAATAATCCCTTTGCCACTGCCTCCTCTAATGCACAGTGGCAGAAATTCAAGCATTTGGCTCTACAAGCAGTGCCAGTGGCTTCYTCAACTCTTTTGCCACCTTGCTCACCTTTGCTCAACTTGTAACTAAACTCGGATGATCAAGTTGGTATTATTGATGAAATATGCTTGCTTTTCCTTCTGCCCTTTCTACCAAAAGGATGCACTGTAATTAATATGTTCTGCAGCTAGACTGAATTATTGCAATTGAACTAATTGTGGAAGTCGTGCCAAGGCTCTGGCTCTACCACGATGTAACAGCCCTTTCTCTGTAAGGCTGGAGAGTGTTGAGGGGGAGTACTTATTGTTTTCTCAGTTATTCCCCATCCGTTTTCAAAACTTGAAACTTATCTTCAAATTTAAGCTGGAACAGAGACCACATCTATACCTACAACCTAGATAGCAAACTATGTTCCACCAGCATAGTCAAAGTGTACCTATTTGCAAGTCCAGTTGCAAAACAAGCTACTGGAGGAGACTAGAAAAATCTAGAGTTTTTAGTAAAAGCATTGTATCTATTTCTCAGAAAATGTTTTATTGCCATAACCAAATGAATGGTTATTATATGTGTCAGTGTCTTCTGATCTGTGGTTCACATACATCTGTTGGGGTCCATGGATTTTTTTTTTCTAAGGGGTCTAAGAAGATGTCTAGGAAAAGTTCCAGCTAAAGGAGTTCATTCTTTGATATGAAAATTTATTATGATATGTAGAACACAAAGGTACTCCTGAAATGTATTATGTACAAAAACAGTCCAAAAACATTGTATGTTTAGCTTTCAAAAGTTATGATGTACTAGAATAGATGTTGCATGTGCCATCTTACTTCAGTCTTCTTGTGTGTATCATATAACTTTTAATTGTAAAAAGTTTAATTGTAAAAGTTACTTGCTGCGTGGACCAAAGTACATTATGCTCATAAAAAAAGAGAAAGTGGAAAAAGGAGGAATAAAATTAAATGTCCAGTTCAAAATAAAATGTTCAGAACAAAATTAATTACATCACTACGAGACATGAAGAGGAGAAATTCTGTAATTGGCTGTGTAGCAGTGGTATAAGCATGGGTCATAAACAGCAGGAATTGAGACCACTCGTGGCACAAACTCACCCCAGTTTATACCAATGGAACCTGGTAACAAGATCTTCATAGTGAGAACTTTAAAAATCAAGATTCACTTCCAATTTAGGAAGGTTTCAGTGAGCAAGAATGTCATGAAATGGCTCTCTGTCAAAAACAGCATTACCTTTTCATAGACAACTGAGAAGCAAATGCCTCGAGTGTCCCAACTGCAAAAACACATGAAGAGGCTACAGACGGCCTATGCAAGCACAAAAGTGATGCCTGTTTCCTTAAGTATCTGCCCAAACTGTTCAAAAAGCTGCACTGACAAAGACTTTAAGTGGAGTGAAAGATGCTGGACGTATCTTGGTGCCAAAAACAGATTTATGTGCCAGTTTCCTAACTCAGGAAGTGTTGTATCTACACAAAGGCAAATCTGCATTATGTCTCATTCTGCCACTGAAAATTTGATCAGAGAATAGAAACTAGCCATTGCTTAGATGTAATTATGTGAAAACAGAATTATATGTTTGGTGCTATGAAAGTTCCAAGTTCACAAAGCTAAGAACAGTTATCCAAAAAATAGCCTGGAAGAGGTGATTTAATTTAAATAGAAAATTATCAATAATAACTGGGAAATGTTTCACAAAATTTTCCTAGATGCTGAAAAGGGACATAATAAGTAAACTTTATTATTATTTATAAATACAGTATAATATTATACACTATATATTATATAATAATAAAAAGCTACCATAATAAACAAAAATTGTGGTTAAGATACCAACCTACTTTAAAAAAAGATATGAAAATAATNAAGAAGAAGTTAGATCTAGGTACACAAGGTTAAGTATATGGAAATGAACTTGTCCAAGTACCTTGTAGTATAGAAATGTTAAGAACGGGTGTAGAAAGTCAGTGGACATTTAATACTGGTTTTCAGTAACCGTAAAGCAATAGTTAAATTTCAAATATCCAGAAGAGAATTAATGCTACATCAGTGACTAAAAGTGTGAATGGTCCAGCCTGTCTCTCTGACAAAGGTTCCAGAAAYAGAGCAGAAGAGCAGATAAGAGATCTGATTTATATAAAATTAAGGCAAATAATAGAAGTAGTAACAATCAGCAGGTTTATGGAAAGCAGATCATATCAAACTATGCTGATAACTTTTTWAAATTAAACTACAGATTAAAGGTGCACCAGCATTGAAGTAACAATCCTGAATTTCTCCAAGTTTGACTTTGAGACAAATGCATTTTTTATTAAGAAACAGGAGCAATACTAAATTCAGCTTTATACACACTAAATGAGAAAGAAAGTTCTTTGATAGTTTTCAAAAGGTAATTGGGAACAGAGACATAAATCCCTTTCTAGTGATTTTTCACAGGAGTTAGATCATAGCTCTATGCTATTTAACAAAATGAAAAAAAGTTAAAAGTATTTTAGAAAAATGATAGAAGAATTAGAAGAATATTGTATAATAGAGACATCATGGGTGAAGCAACTGTTCCTCAGTAAAGGACTATGCAGATAAAGGTACTGATAGATAACAATTTGGGAAAGACAGTACCAAAGGAAAAAAGAATTATCAATGAGGTAAAAATGAGAGAAAGCATAGGTAACTTGTTCAGTGAAGAGCTGGTCTTCACTGGAGAGACTTATAATCACAAAAGTAAGATGCTGTTTGAAAATATCTTCCTGAGCCAAGGAATATCTTCCTGAACTAGAGGAGAGCAGCCAACTGGCAATTTGGGCCATGGGGAATTTCTCCTGCTTCCAAGGCCAGAGGAGGTGTTCAATAGACTTCCTCCTACAGCAAGGGAAAAGAACGAACAGTTCAGCTCGGGTCACTGTAAGAGAAACAAAAGACCTTCTTAGAACTAAACACATATATTAAAAAAAAAATCCAACATCTACATAGGAAAAAGTTCTGGAGACATGTCTGATGCCAGATCCTTTTCTGTACTGGAAGCATCAGCAGGGTTCTGGCAGGTGCTCTTAGGAAAACCTAGTAACATTTGTACTTGCTYAGCATTCCCATAGGGATACCTTGGCTCTAGAAACTATTATTTGGCATCCAAGTATCTCACTTGAAAAATGTGAGAAATTGTAAATGTGTAGAGAGTTACAGGACTTAGGAAACAGAAGAGGAACTGAACAGAGGCTCTAAGCAGCTTTAAAAAGAACCGCTRGGCTAACACTTGAAAAAGTCAATTCCATTAAAAAGAAAAAAATATCCTTCAGTAAAAATATACTTAACACAAAAATGTGCACAGCCTGACCACAGCAATAATGTTGCCATCTGCAGTGTGCCTTCTCCAGCACACAGGAGACGGGTGCAACACTTCATTGGGATCCTGTACTACACAGAAAATCTCTGTTTGTCTAAAGCAACAGTGCTGTGAAAAATGTYCAGTGGATATGAAATAAAAATCTTTTAAGAATTTGAGATATTGATAATATAGAGCCCTAAAATTGAGCAGCTGTAACAGTGGGTGCAAAACACAGTTGTTCACAGATGTCTTGAAGACTAGTGTTGGTACAGTTGTCTTACAACCACGTAGCCAAAACTAGAAACCAGAGTCTCCACTTCTCTGCAGGTGTTATTAAAAAAAACAAAACTGCACTGATACACAGAGGAGGAGGCTGTGCACTCAGTGAGGGCACCAAAAGGCTCGTGTGTTCGTGTGTTGACAGAAGCCCATGCTAACTGAAACAAACCACAAAGCATTTCTGTCATTTCTGAAGGGGCCTGGCAAACCTCGCTTTACCACAAAAACATGGAGCTTATCTTTCATCTTTAGATGTACAGTTTGCAAATTGAATGCAAACCTCCGAAAGATTTAGTTGTTGCTGACACACTCTAAAGCTTTAGAAAAAGGCAATAGAGAAAAGGCGGAGGTAGATATCAATTCGATCAAAATCAACAACTGCTGCAGGTCACATTTAATGAGAATTGTGATTTTCAGAGTTACCACTAGGTACAACCCTTTGGTTGGACTATTRACCCTATTTTAAATTTAAAGAAAACATTCATAACCCAAATAAAATTAGGTTATACATAAAGGCATGAAGATGGCTAACCCTGATAAGAAAATATTGTAAAAGGATTAAGAAAATAAGCAACCTGAGAAAAAAGGGAGACAAAGAGTTATTGTGAGGAAGATGTTCAGGTTTGCTACATAAAACAAGTAAAGCAAAAGAGCCGTTTCCTGATGGCACATTTGTTGCCATTGTCTCAATATAGCGTTGTCATCCCCTCGTCCGACTCTTATCTCTGCTTCATGGCTCTGGAGGCACAGGGCAGGTAGTAAATTCTATAATTTGGCCACAGCGGGGAAGATTTTTGCAGGAATGGAGTCTTAGAAAGATATTTCTGCAAACACTCTGTTTTGTTTTGTTTTAAATTAGCAGCAAAAGTTGCTTTTTTTTTCCTAAACTTTGTCTCATTTTGGGAACAGCTTGGCCTGAAATCCATCTCCTGAAAAACACTACATGGAAACTCTCAGCCTGACGCATTCCACCAGCACAGAAAATGTCAACTCCAGTGGTTACATTTCAGCAAAGTTTCTTCCCACCAAAACACGTAGAGTAAAACGTCTGATGCATTTACAAACGGAGAGCACTGCCAAGCCACCTTCTTCCTTTCACGCATAAATCTGGGAATACAAGACATAAAACACTCCTAGGCTTGCTCTGCTCATGTTTCGAAATGATTTGGGAACCCCAGCTCTGCTGTCTTCCTATGGCCTTTCTCGACTTTATCCAGGCAAACGGAGAGAGGCCTTATAAAAAAGTTCCTCTTTACAAGTAGCGCTGAAGCAAAATCAGTGTCAGTTCCCTGGAGGGCAGTAAACTTTTTTAAAAAAGATTGACTGTGGAGATTTATTTAGGTCAACACCGGTGGGTCTTTTTCCGAGGGAAAGTTTCTGTCTGCTAAATGTTTACCTCCTTTGCAGTAGCAGCAAATTAAGCGTTTACCTCTTTGAGCAGTAACGGGAGCCAGTACACCTGTTCCTTCCAGATTGTCCCTGCATTTTTTTGGCACACGATGCCCTGAAAATGGCTTYGGTGATCTGCTATGGGAGTATTAGGAGGTTTTCTAAAAAGGCTGAAGCATTTGTTTCTCAAGGAAAAAAACAGSTAATCATTGCACTGGCAATGAGAATATAATTCTCCTCTCATTATCCTATTTTATTATTTCTAGTATTCTGGTATTAATGCCACAGAATGCTGAAATGAGATCAAATATGAAAACTGAGGACTGTGCATAAAAATAAATATATCATGAGTATTTATTAAAAAGCTACAAATCCTGTATACCAGGACATCTCCCCATGGGATGAACTACACTTTCAGAGAGACATTATCTGTAGCCAACTCTGCCACTGTCCCATAGGGGGAAATCTCTCCCCCCAGCTCACATCCCTGAGGCAGTGTCATCATTACCTCACATGAAAAAATRCACCATTAAGGAAATGTTCAGGCTATCTGCCTGAACTGCCTGCCTGTGCCACGGAAACCCACGATGTGGTAGGGTACTACACCACTGTGCTCCACGTGGASCACCCTGAGGCACCTAAGTGGGAACTGCAGCACTCCACCTGCTGCACTGAGCTCTTACAGGTGATTTTGGGGGGTTGCTCCAGGTAACAAAGCAACCCTTGAGAAAAAATGTACAGGAGGCAGTTTAAATTTCAGCAGCCTGGGCTGATATGCTGTCTGGAACTTGCAGAGTTAGTCTGGCATTGACGTTTGCCTCAGCTACCTTTGCAGTTGTCCTTCTCACCTCTGGCCTTTTTCTGCCAAGGCTTTAGTGGCACAGCCTGATCTGTCCTTGGTCTGCCAACCACAAACATGAGCACCTTCACCACACCAGCAGGGAAGGACCAAAACAGATTTCAGATCCCAAATCTTACCTTCAGCTGCTGTTCTGGGCAGAGTTTCCTCATAAATCTTGGAGCTTAACCTAAATACCTCCCTGCAGAGGTCTCCTGTAGCTGAGGAAACTCAAAAAGTGCCTATRCTCAGGTATATATACTCATGCACTGAGGATAAAGTGCCTGTGCTCAGTAAGTYAGGAATTGACTTCTCAGCTAACTTTTGTAGGTGTTACAGCCATGAGACAAATATTCCCTGAAAAATCTGCTTCAGATGGACGCAAACAGGCCTGTATGTTGCTGGCAGGCAGAGCAGGAACCAGCAGCAGAGCATGATGTACCACCTGCTGCAGCTGTAATCCCACATCTGCTCATGAAGGGAAGGACTGGCTGCAAGCGGAGGTGGTCTCTTGACCAGTGAAAGACAGCATCCAGCTCTGACTAACCTCCTCCTTCCAGCACTCACTGGCCCCATGCCACCAGCACCAAGGGGCTGCGCAGCCCATTAGCACAGCAAATTCCCATGGAGAGAAGGTCTCCTCCACACACACAAAAAAGGCAGAGAGAAAACACTTTTAATAAAATGCTGCAAAAATTATAGGAWGGGGTTGAGAGGTGAAGAATACAGTGCTGACAGCATGATTTTGAACACCTGCCTTTCTCTGAGAGCAGCTTTTTCCCCTGCATTACCCCCACATTAGGAGTCACCAGATCACAACAAAAAAGCAGATGAAATTCAGATATATAAATGTAAAGTTACAGCTGGATTAAAACAACCAGCTAGCTTTGCATACAAAGATGATGAGCTGTGGGGGAGTATTGCTACTCTGCGGTTTGGGGGTTTTAACACAGTTCTATGAAAAAAAATGAGCTCTGAACATTAGTCCMAAAAATATCTGAATGTCAGAAATGACAGCGCAAGTGCTGGGGCATGTAGGTCCCTAGTTCAGGACTATCAGCTGCTGCAAGCCAGAAAATCTCCAGAGTGAAGATACAGATGTAAAAACACGGGATTTATGCAAAGGAGCCAGGCTGAAAGGTGGATTGAAATTCTCTTTCGACGCAGTAGTGATCACATGCCTCTTAATCTCTTTTATACTCAGAGTGCCTCAGCCCTAACCTGCAAGGCGGGGGGGGGAAACGGTTGTTCATTCTTTAGGTGCATCTACACTTAGGTGCAGCTTTGCCATTAGCCCCACAACAGCCAACACCCTTAATGGAGAAACAGCTTATACCAGCAAAAAAAGTTGTTTTGCTGGTGTAAATTAAACCAGTTTGCTGAACAGATTACATTATAACAACAACAAAAAGAGCTTTTGATGGTAGAATTGAACATACAGTAAGGATTTTGCTATTGTAATTATACCACAGTCAYGCCAGAAAAACTTTTTAAATTCAGACCAACTCCCTGTGTTTTTATCTTTTTAGTTAAAAAGATTGCACACAGGCAGAAGTTACGAAACAGGCTGGCAGCAGGTCTAGAGAGCTGTCTTGGCCCCTTAGAAAGCACCTAGTTTTGGAATGAAGAAGTCCCCAGAGGGTAATTTCCCAGAGGAAGCCTGTGATTTACGTCAACTCCAGGCGCATGCTGGGAGACTGGATGTTTTAGTGTAAGTGATGTTTGTGTTGTAAGCTTTTTTGATGAAGATTTAGGTTGTTTCATTTTAGAGTACCTATTTTGAAATGTTTGCAGCTACAGTGTTAATAATGCTTGAGGGCTTTTAACTGCGTAGAAAAGTTTTGCTACTTACCCAGTGTTGAAATGCTGTGCACATGCAGATACAATCGTAATCCTTCAGGACAATCTGATGTTTAAGTGCTCTCTATTATGGATGTGCCAAGGCAATCGCAYATATGCATTTTCTATATAATGTAATGCAAGACTGAGATACTTAAGACACATTTACAGAGGGAAAAAGGGTGGAACTCCTTGGCAAGGACTCTAATCCCTTTGAAGGCTCCGGCATCTGCTGAGTCAGGCCCTCCCTCCCTGGGTCGCAGTTTACAATCAGCAACTGAGTCACAGCAAATTCCTGACTTCAGTATTTCACGGACTACAGCAGCAGATTTTTAGGGTTGGGGTCCTTTAAATTAAAACTTCGTTTTTTTGTTAAATARTGAATGCCTTTTAAATAAAGGAGTGAGAAAGGCTATTTCTGATTCTCAGCTCTGAGCCCAACTACAGGAAACCTGTTCTTGGGAACTCTATTCCAACGCCATAAAATGCACTGCACGCCGCCTCTGAGGCTGAAATGGGACTGTGGGGATCGGAAGGGCTTTGCAGGCCAGCTGTAGGATCTCTGCAGGTGGCGTCCACACAGAAGCTGAAGAATTGTATTAGCATAGCTCTTTGCCAAGCTTGATAGACCTTGCTCCCCCCCAGATTAATTAGCCCGGGTGGAGCACCCTTCTGATATACATCCATACTGGTGCTGGTATCTATATGCTGCACTTCACAGTGCCTGGAGCCAATCACCAATCCTGCCTAATTCCATTTCCTCATCCAAAAATTGATGATACAGCCTACCTGCCAGCAGAAACTCAGGTTGTGAAACTTGGTTTGCTGATATTTGCAAAGCATTTAAAGGTGTGTCTTCAGTGGGAAAAAGTGTGTTCTAACTGCAGTTAGGTAATGTGAACAAAACCATTTATGATTCTAGTGGAGACACAACAACGAGTAGCATTTCACACAAGTCATGCCAGGGTTTTTCTTTAATCAAGCTAACTCAGGTTTCCTTCTGAGCACTGCTGATTATTTAAATCCCATCTACCCACAAAAGCCTCTGACTCTACTGTGGTAGAGCTCCTAACTCGAACTGGCTGGTCTGAAGGGGGGAGTTACACTGAAACTAGCTATGATAATCACATACGYGGATGCAGAACGGCTCCATGGGAATGCCACCAAGCATCCTCCAACATGTCCCTGTGCGCCACAGTGCCCTCGAGCCCAAGGAGGAGTCCAGCATAGTTGCRTGGGAAGCGCCAATGCGGGGGCAATGCTGACACTGCCCTGCCAGCCCAGGATATGCCATTAAAAACCTGGGCGCCACATGGGAGAGCGCAGGGCAGGTGCCCATGCACTAAAATTAAGAACAAGTCTTTTCACTTCATGAGAAGGTTAGAGAGAAAATGCTGAAAAATTCAATGCAGTTGTTCACAGAAGGGGTATTTCTGTCTTTTATTCAAAAAGTTTCTCAAATTTGATATAAGCATCAGCAACCTTTGTTATTAAGATTCACTTTACTCATCAACAAAGTCCTTCTGTCTCTAGGCAGAACTTGATATCTGTTTAACAGTGCAGAGCAAATTCACAGGGCAGCTTAAGATAGGAAATAATGAATACCACTTCAACAACTGATAGCACAGGATAATTGTATGTAGCTGCATTTTGTCACACTGAACTGCAGGATAATTTGTAAGTACTGAGGCTCGATTCTTATTTCCCTGTTATTGTTTAAATAAATAGAAAAATTAAAGTTGTTCAAAAGTTGAAATAAGTTTCATTAATTGCATTTCAGCAGGTTTTTCTATTATTTAAAAAATCTGCCCCTTTTTGGAGAATCTGTATTTCTTAAAATGTAATTTAGTGGGCTTTCTTCCTGTTTTTCTCCCAGATTAGTTCTTCATTTTGTTTTTATTCACATATAAATTATAGCATGATATGCAAGTTTGGGGGTTCTTTCATCAACTCATTTTCTGTAACTTTTCAACATTTCTCCAGCTTTGGAAATATTACAGACTGTCAAATGAAAATCAAACGAATATCTATGTAAAAATTTTTAAATGTTAAACATATATTTAATGTCTTTCAGTGACAGAAATGGGTAGAAGGAGAGATTAAAATTTTAAAAAGCTAATATTTTAAAATCAAATTTTTATGCTTCAATGGAAATAATAAAAAAATACCTGAGAAACCACAGAAAATACAATATGTTCAGAAAGGGCTGAGCAGCCACCCTCAAAATCAGTCCTTGACTGAAAGAGAAGAGGGAGTGTTGAGAAACAGGGGTGCTCAGACTTGCTCATCCCTCTAGGAAAGTTTGTCTGCCACATCAAAGATATTTTTAAAATATGAAGATTTTGTATTCTCAACGTTTGGTGATGGTATGATCAAACACTCCAGCTATATAGCTGTATGTGCGTGTGTGTGTGTGTATACACACACACACACACACACACACACACACACACACACACACACACACACACACATATATATATATGCTAGAACTGGGTTTTGATGTGATGAGTTTAGATCAGGCCATCTACTGAGCCACAGCTTTCCTTGGCAACAGTACTAGCTCATGTTAACCACAGTGGTCTGTTCACACTTATTTCAATGTGTAACCCAAAGTTCCATAAATAGTTTGAAAAATGCTAACAAAATATTTGCTGCATCATTGGTATTTTCTTTTGTTTCAAATACATGCTTTCAAGACAGCTGTAAGGTTTGAAATCAGTGCAGGTTCTTGGACATTTGCACAGCTCCTCAGCATTTAGCTCAGTTGGTTAGAGCATAGTACTGCTAATACCAAGGTTGTGGGTTCAATCCCCGTATGGGCTACGCTGAGGGTTGGACTAGATGATCTCCCGAGGTCCCTTCCAACCTTACCRTTCTATGATCCTGTGATAGGAATATCTCTGGTGGCCCTGAAATCCTCAGCTTCAAAGTTGTCTATACCTCCAAAATCATGCCTGAGCTACCCATGCTTCTTGATTCAGCAGTCAACATTTTTTATCACTCTTCAGACTTGTGCTTCTARAGAATTTCTAGAAACTTTGGTTTTCCAATCTGGAATGAAATATCAATTTCTCCACAAAACAACATGCTTGTACTCTGCCCAGCTCTGAGAAGCTTGTTGTGGGAAAGTCTGTGCAACTATCCCATTCTTCTCCAGCTGCTTGTGCCAACAGCAGAAAACTGTGGGTTCTCTCACGCAATGTAACATGCTCTGGAGCATCTCCTTGCACAGAGACTGGAGAGTTGTACAGGTGGTTATTCAAATGTGCAGTCCCTCCCATTTCCAAGGAGAAGAATCATGTCAGAACCTGCACAGTCTGACAAGAATCTCCATCCCGCTCACAAACAGGGTCCCTTGTGGTTGTAAATTAGATGTAAATTATGCTGCATGCAGATGTAAATAGCTAATTGGTCAATAGCAAATAAAAATTACATCCTTGATGCTGAAAAGGCATAGGCTAGAAAATAAGGAAACGCTTGTGCAACTTCAGTTCAAGTCATTTCTAATCTTTAATTACAAAATCACACACTATTTTTTCCATTGGACCCTGCCTCATTCAGTTCACAGAATAGATGGTATTCACTTAATGAGCAGCTATTCAATATTTTATTTTCTTCTCACTCAGTGTGTTGCCCTAGGCATGATTTACTACATGTAATTCAAACCTGGCTGTGCAGCCAAAATTATTAATTTCAGCACAGCTTTTTTTTTTCCTTTGGTACTCATCCTCACAGCACTCCTGAGTGCTACACAAACAGTAAATATTATATTTTCATAACACCACAGTGAGGGTGTTTTCACAATACTCTAGTGTGATTAAATGGAGAGGTGGGGGAAATTACCCTCTATATTTCACAGGYGTGTGTCAGAAGCAGAGACATTAAAGTCCAAAGAATCACAACTTTTGGGCATCCCCTTTGCCAATTTGAGTCCTGACTTTTGAAAGTTCTTCATGTAATGTGCTACTGAATATTCAAGTCAGGATTCCCATTGAATTAACCTGCACCTGTCAGTGCTCAGGGATGGAGAAGATGTTCTAAGCCATAGACTGGTCCCCTCCTATCACAGGCAGCTTTTTAATAATCTTATCAAATTGGACTGAATAGGAATTGGGTTTCTTGAGTTCCTATTAAAAAGCTGAGAACTCACTCCTCTGATAGTTAGAAACCATTTTCTAATTTTCAGCCTAAATTTATTCATAGCCAGATTACACTCATTTGTTCTTATGCCAACATTGTCCTTCACCTTAAATAGTTCCTCTCCCTCTCTGGCATTTGCCTCCACTGATAAATTTAGAGAGAGCAATCACATTTTTTTCTCTCTCAGCATTTGTCTTGAGGAGCTAAATGAGCTACACTCCCTAAGCTTGTCTCTCACAAATTAAGCTGCCAGGTCCCCAGCTCATCTTACTAACCATTTTCTGTACCTGCTCCAGTTTCCACTTATCTATTTTGAGCATGGCTGATCAGACTTATAYGCAGTATCAGACCTGTGTGCAATATCCTAGATGAGGTTAAAGCAGTAAGAAGGTAACTAAAGGAGTTACAGTGGTAACTAATACATCATTTCCAGGACAGATAGGTAAGTATCTTAGGATCATCCTTACAATTTTCATAACTACACCACATCACTAGTACCCCAGTGGTTGTAAACTACCAGTGCATCCAAATTTTGCTCCTTTTCAGTTTCTAGCAGAAATTTTCAAATTAGTTGAAAAATATACACACTTTGTACCACTGAATTCCATCTTGTTACTCTTATCCCAGTCCTCCAGATCATCATATTCTTCTAGTGCTCCAGTATACCAGCCCCCAACCCTTACAATGATCCTGCCAACACCAGGCGTCCGGCCATTAACAGACTAATGAGCATATATAAGTACCCATGGATGTATATGAAGTAGCTTTCTGAATATGTCTACTTCTGAGATCAATTTTGAAGAACCTACCAGAAGAAAAAATCAGAGCAAGTGTTAGGAAAGAACAGATAGGAAAGCTCAGGATATTAGACACCTTGATTTGATACCTTTTGAAAAAATCCTGTACTCAGTGGCTGTCAAATGTTGGTCCCCTATTTGACATGGAAAAATTGTATTTTGTTTTTTTGAGAAGATTATGCTCATTATTAAAAGTAAGATTGCTTCAGTTATGACTTATTATTTATGCACCTTTGGGGGATTCTTGAGTTTTTCTTTAAACTGTGATTCGCTGTTGTATATAAGACTATTTATAGTCATCTTTTTCAGTAAAACATCTATCTTACATTCACACCCTAAAAACCTGCTAAATAATGACCATACAAATTGAATTCAGTTGAAGAAACATAATACAAATTTGACAGCAAAAGAGGGAGCTTAGACAAGAAATTCTAGGAAGGAGAATAAAAGCAAGATAGTGAATGTGTGACAGCACGACTTACATGAAATAAATCATCTCCTAGTTGCATGGACCATTTRTTTTTCTGACTGAAAAATCTACATATTCCAGCCATGGCAAGGAGGAGGAAGTTGCCTATGCAGGGTCTCGTGGCAGAAATGCACAGGGGAGRAGCAGAGGCCTATCCAAAAGCCACCAATGCCGCCAGACTGCAATTGAAGCCCAGTGGTGTGGCCCTACCAGCTGGTGGTCCCCATTGCGCTGCTGACAAAGGGACACTGGCAATTGTGTGACCATGCCAGACATTTTGTCTCCATCTGACAGCCCCAAACATGTTCACGAAGGAACAGAGGTGCCACAGCAGCTTTGCTATTTACATCGTCCTACGGGCATCCTGTGCCAAGCAGGAGTTTTGCTTGCTTTGAGCTCCCTTCARTTTATTAATTTTAGTACAGCACTGACCGGCAGCTGCAATGTAATCTGCTGAGCAACAAATCCACCCTGCACCCATTTCAGAAGACCTTGGGAAAGCTGAGGTGCCACCTGTAGTCTTGCGCATGAACATGACGATGAGAGTCTCCTCTCAAGAGGACCAAGTGGCATGCCAGCTGCTGGGGTGGCAGTTCAGACATTCTTAAGTACAGATGAGAGCTATGTCCCAGTTTTACATCCTAGAGGTTTTGAAAAATATTGTGCATAGAATAGCAAGTGGGGAGGAAAGTGCAAAAATGACCTGAGTCATGTCATGACGCCTTGAGGAATCTACTGTCAGACTCAGGCCACTCTTTATGGATGCCYTTGGGTGTATATATTGCCTACAAAAATGATCCACAGCCTGTTGTCAGCAGTAGGAAAAGTACCCCTCAGGGCCTACAAATTAGGGTCATTTCAGGATAACTTAGAGGGAACTCCAAGAGGTAGACAAGATGGATGAAAAGGGATTTGAGCTGGGATGATCCCACAAGACCAGGTGTACACACTGTACCTTGTTCACCTCAGCATGGCTCAACCCTGCTATATAGTAAACCCCCCCCCCCCCAATTCCCTTTGCAGACTCAAAACTTGAAACACATGCGGAGGTAAAGCAAACAAGGGGAAATATAAGGTCTGTGAAAGCACTGAACTTTCACAGCTGTTTGTAAAAAGAGGAGGAGACTCTCTCCAGCATGAGAGGGCTAGAAAGCAGCAGTGAGAAGCGAAGCTGGGGTGGAGCAGGGCAGCGTGTGGGAGGAGATGAGAGACAAGGCGCGGGAGGAGACAAGTTCCTGCGTGCGCTGACCGTAAGAAGGGGCACGCAAGCCCTGGGTCCCACGCGGGGACCTGCTCTCTCTAGACGGCCTAGTCTGCATTTACATTGGGTAGTCACTTCGGGCGCTTTGCGAGCACAAACTGAACAGCTCCCACCAGTTCCTTTAAATGAGGCAATTTCATCCACCCAAAGGTTTGCATGAGTTAAGCCCGTTTGTTTTTTTCCTAAGCTTTTGAGTTAAACTACTGCTGCTGTGTTGACAAGATCTAAAGTGGCAAGGAGGAAAAATGTCTGATCTTGTGTTACCTCAGTGTTTCTGATACGATCACATTTAGTCTCCTTCCAGTGGTTAATACCAAGGTTTGAGTTTTTTTTTTTTTTTTTTTTTTTTAAAGCCAAAAGCCAAACTAAGTCACATTTCCTATGCTGCTTATCTCTCCCTGAGAAGCATCTTCAGCTGCATATATATATATATATATATATACACTCTAATGACAGTCAGCTGTCACATCTGAAAACATACATTTACCTCCCATGAAGGGCTCTTGGCCCCTCTTTGTGACCTATATATATATATATATATACACTCTAATGACAGTCAGCTGTCACATCTGAAAACATACATTTACCTCCCATGAAGGGCTCTTGGCCCCTCTTTGTGACCTCTCCCTGGTTTTGGTGGCCCAGCCATACGGCACAGATGGTATAATCCTGTCAGGCTCGGGCAGGTGACAGTGCTGAGCCATGTTTAGTAATCAGTGGCTGTAATTAGCCAGACTGGACGCAGGCTCAGAGAACAGAGCAGCCAAGCAGCTGCCGGTCATGAGACTTCTGCTGCCGACTGCAGTGGCTGCAAGAGGGGAGGAGAGAGAGAGGCCGTGCGTCTCCCAGCAGACTTTCTAGAGAGCTGCTATGAACGTTGCACGTGGCGTTTGTTAATATGAAATTGGGGGTTTTTTTGTTTGCTTCASACTGATAAAATGTATTTCACATCATGCGGGTGAATGGGAGGTTTCAGTTCGTTAATGAATCTGATGGAGGTGTTTTGAGGATGTTTAATGGCACTGTAAAGCACTTGCATCTTTGAGGACCATCTTGTCACACGTCCCTTATGCATACACATTCACAAGCGTACAGAAAGGTGCGTACATGAAGTGCTCTAGGCTCCCGACTCTGAACCCCATCACCTCAGGAAAGTAATATCACTAAGGTACTGTATCTGCATTTACAGAGCAGGATACTGAAAGATAAAATGAACTTAGCTGTAATGGAAGTAGAGGAAAACCTAAACTAAATTAATTCTTATTAAAGAGTTATTTTTGGAAAAAAAATGACAGAAGGGGGTCATGAAATTACTGACACTGGGCAGTTATGGAAAGAAATATTTTAACTGGTTTTGCTTCTTTTTGTGCAGCTAGGCGATCTTCCTTTTTCTGATTTTGTGTTAAAGTATACATTGAGACCATGTAAGCTGGTCACATCATATTTGGGAGAACTAAGCAGTGAGCTAAACTGGCCGTATTTTCATGTGAGAGATGACTCATGGTCTCCTGCACGTTAGAAATTTCTCTGTGCTGAGCAGATGCTCGTACTTAGAGCTTGTTCTGGTGAAAGAGCTTTTACTACCAAAGAGGCAACCAGTCATCTCTCGCGGAGGAAAAGCTGGCATTCATTGCCTTGGAGGTTTTTTTTTTTTCTTTTCCTATTTCAATATTTTTTTCCTATTTTTAAACATGTGCCCGTTATTACAAAGCCACTAAAAAGGAAATATATTTAACTAAAAAAACAAATGCACGCATAACAGTGAATCAACTTCCCCCTGTCTTTTATTACATATATTCCAATAGCTTTTCTCCCTCTTCCCCTACCAAATTACACTATTTATCTGTACAGAGCAGATACCTTAATCTTTGAGGGAAAAGTAGAGAATAATTTCTAAGCGCCTGCGAGAAAGCCATTCTTAAGCAGAGCACAGAAAGAGGTTCGGCGCCTGCGAACGAAGGACGGGGCGCGGGCGCGGGGCCGGGGGCCGGGGGCGCGCGCGGCGCCGGGCGCGGCCG
>NW_028186206.1:733176-769234 GCF_003343005.1 Rhea americana
GGGAGCGCGTTCGCCCTCTGCGTGTGCCAGCTGGGCCGTACCCAGACGCACGCTGGATTGTGGCAACAGATGGTGCAAAAGGGGACAAAAAGGGCAGTATTTCAAAACAGAGTATGTAATATTAAACAGGTGTGGAGGTAAGAAAATGTTAATGAATAAAGGACCCCATGCAGACAATTCTGCAAGGGAGATCGTCCTCTACATTCACCCCACCACGGCTGGGCCATGAATTCGCTGTGTTTCGTGTGTTCCCCCGAGCGAGAGGCGGGAACCGCAGCGATCTCCCGGCCCTGCCTGTTCTCCCTGGGTCTTACCCACAAGAGGAGCCTGCTCCTCCTCTGAGCGCCCTAGAGGAGGCCGGCTGCTCGCCCCCTCACCCGGCGGGGACCCGGAGAGGTGGCAGGGCAGCTCGCCCCGGCCCCAGGACGYGGAGAGCAGCCCCAGCCCTAGTGCTGCTGGCGGCCAGCAGATGAGCAGAACGAAGAAAGGGGCCCAGATTTCTCCCCTTCTGCAGCAGGAATTGAAAGGAAATGTTCTAATCTCGGATTATGCTGCAACTCTGAATGTATGGGGAACATCCGATCCGGGGTGACCGCGTGAAAAGCTCTCCCGTTGCCAGAGGCATGCAGCCTTGCCTTAGCTTACCTTCCCCTAACTACGTGATTGATGTCTGCTGCCTTTTGTGGGCCTGTCGGCATCTGTGGTGGGCTGTCACCCTCCCCGTGCCRATGAGCTTGGCCATCTGACCTTTCGGATGGCATGCCACCCTTGGTCCCATGAGCCYGGCCACCGGGGAGGGCTGTGCCTTCCTACCAGACAGGCAGAACGTAACGCGAGAGGGCAAGGGAGCAGCCCTGCTCAGCACCRCCGGCAGAGGCCAAGCTGCCTGGCTGCTGCTTGTTTTGTACACCGAAGCGTGTACTGCAGCTCATAAACTAATGGAAAAATTAAGCACCATGTGCTTTGCTTTGGAGAGTCTTCCCTTCCTAAAACACAGAGGAAATTCCCCCATTTCTCAGCATGCTGCTGTCCAGTCAGTCCAAGCTCTTCCTTGGGCTGCTAAGGAGAAGTATTCATCTTACAGCTATCTTGATTTGATTTTTGTATCTTTATCTGGCTTCTCCATTTATTTCCAATTAGCATGGGTCTCATTATCTGACGGTAATGGAATCACCCCTCAGTATCCACGTCTGAGAATGCAAACAGAAACCAGGAGCGAGGGACGTCAGACGGATGTGACAGACGCAGCCGCTGGTTGCAGGAGGGGGTGGGAATTAAGATGTCCATGACTATGGGATTGGGACTGACTGACTTTGTGTTGCTTTGACAGCTTCAGCTGCTGTCAGAGGGCTGTGCCGCCACTTTGTAAATTTGTTTTCACACTGCTCTATTGTAGGCACCAAAATGTGGATTCCCAAGTCCGTCCTTTGGCCTAACCTAAAGTCATAGAGTGCCTACATGGTGTATGCACTGTGTACAAATCCGCCTTACAGATATTCATGTATGTTATTTGCAATACGCTGTGCATCTGTTATATCTAAAAGATAAGCTTCCCGCTTTTACTTCTTTTTAATTATTCTTTCCATTATTCTTACCAAAACTCAGTATTGCTGTTTCATCTTCTTCCATGTTTCATCAGCTCCGTTTGACATTATTAACTCTATTCTTCATCTTGCAATCTTGCCCTCAATTACCTTGCTTGGTCACTTTCTCCTCCCTCTCTTCTAAATGGGTCAGCCAGAGGGTCTTCCTGATCTCTCCTCCAGTTTTCCACAGACTTGTCCGCAGGTTCTCACCTTAGTCCCATTCTCTTTTCCCAGACCCATGATACTAGTCTCCACCACAAGTGCTTATATTTCAATCATCTTTCTCCCAGCAGTCTGTTGTTTAACATCTCCCTGTAACTTGGTAAAAGTACTGAACAGCCCACCTTAATCCACTTATCTTCCAAGATGGTCACAAAAATAGAGGATACAAATATGCTGAGACCTCTGCCCAGTACACTGATCAATATTGTCTCAGATTTTCCTCTCTCACTTACACGTCTCTCGCCTGTCAGATATGTTAAGTTCTGTGTTTGCACACCACAGTTGGAGCCTTTGTCCCCCCTTGTCTTAATTGTGGATGCTCTGTGCTGCAGATATATAAATCATGGGAAATTTAATCAAGCTTATTGCATCCTTCATCTGCCAGAACAGGCCGAAAGGAAAGCTGCAGTGAAATAAAGGCTATTCCAAATGTGAGGACAAGCAATGCTACTTTCTGCTCTTGAACATTGTCTCAAGATAAAGCAGCTCTGGGGGACCTTTTTCCTTACACGCACCCAGGCGCAGTTTGGAACTCAGACTAAGTCATGCATTTAAAAGTAATATTCAACATAATAAGAGACAGGGCCCAGGCTGACAAGCTGCAGGTGGTTTGTTTGCATGACAGAAGGGAACGGAGGAAAGCTGCACAGACCCTCGCAAGCCCCTCCACAGGACCGCTTGTTCCTGAGGCTGCTAACATTGTCCCTCAGAGATGACAAAACTTGTGGTTAGGACCTGGTGCAGGGGAGTAGAGGTTTGTGTCCCCTTTTCTATGCTGCTCTGGTCCCTGATTGCTCGTCAGCCCTTGCCTCTGCAGTCTTGCCTAGGTGTTGCTCGCCCTGCGCTCCCTGTCTCTTTGCTGGTGGAGCAAGGAGCAGAGGAAGTGAGCCATCTTCCTGCCCACCTCTATCCAACCTTGAGAAATGCCTAGCCACGAAACAACAAGCTGCCCCCTCGATAGCCAGTGCGAGTTAGAGCACAACGATTATTACCACTGGAGTAAACATTTAAGCAGATATGTGGGGTAACTTTCCAGGTAATTTCTATTTGCTTAATCAGATCTTGCAATAGGAGTTAAACAGTAATGTCTCCTTAAATGTCTTCTTATCCACAGGCTATTTCCTAGTAGGAAATCCAGGCTGATAAAGTGAATCAGCTTAGCGTGGAGTACAGCTATACAAATGCCAAAGTAGATACCCAAATCAGAATGGAAAAAATCTTCTTTTTATATAAGAATCTGACTGAATGACAATAAACATTTGCTGTCTGGAGGACACTGAATACTAAAGTTTTTCATCACTGTGCATTGACAGAGCCTGCATGATTAGCACCTATTGAAATCAATTAGTTTAATCACAGTAATATCTTCCAGGTCCGGATGGGTTTGTAAGACAAGCCCCAGAACCTTGTTTCTGCTGGGAAAATTACCCGTTACTACACCCTAACAGATGCAGATGAATAAGTAAACACATTAAGCTGCTGAGGTAGAGTAGGACAAACAGCACCCAGCACTGCTTAGTAACCATCCTGCATTACTCATCAGCCAACGTGTTGGCTGCTATTTAACTTGTTACGTCCTGATTGACACTTGGAGCTAAATAGCGTTCAGCCTTTGTTCCTTTTGCTAGCAAGGTATGAGGTTTTGAGTATCTGTGGTTTTCAAAATTCCATTTAAAAACAAAGATGAAAGCGTTATTATAATACAGCAGAGTATAAAATCAATACTTAAAGATTATTTTGCCTTCAGAATGCTCCTGTGAGCATTCTGTGTGGGACAGGATATAGCACAGCTTATAGCCAGTGTTAATAAATAAGGATGAAAGAAGATATTGTGCAAAAATTGAGAAAAAAAGCAGAATTCAGATCTAAGTCAGACCAGCAGAACTGTCAAATGTGTTAGACTAAATTCACAAGCCCTCATGTGTGATATGCAGGCACAAAATATAAACATTTGTTTAGTTTGTGCTATTTTGTTATTTAGAGTATAAGGTTTTTGAGGCAGGACTTTTATCTGCATGCTGGAATTTAAATGTCTTATGTCCTGCAAAGGCTGTTTGAAGCAGTTCCAGAAGGACTGTTTTTCATTAGCAAGTGCTGTCTCAACATTTTGTAGAAATATATTGACTTCATCAAAAAAAATGAAGAAAAATGTTTGTTTCATTTCTAAAAGGTCAAATAATTTTGACTTTATTGTTTCAATTGTCAGATAATATAAAAGTTAATGTTTCAAATATATGATTGGTGGAAAATTAGAACAATAGAGCCAAAACAAACTGTTCTGACTTCACTGAAATGAAATTTTTGATAACAGTTGTTTTGATGACTCAAATGAAGCAATTCTCAATTGTCATTTCTGAGTAAATTTTGAAATTTCCACTTATTATTTTAATTTGGGAAAAAGAAAAATTTTAAGATTAATTTTAATTTTTCTCAAGGAATAGAAATGTTGAATTTAGACAAATACTGATATAATTGTACACGGCAGCCCAGTGGTTTACCTGAAGTGCATAACCATCTGTATAGTATATGTGATATAATTTCGGACATTAAATTTGCAGAGCTGCCAGGGCAAGGCACAGGGAGCTTTTCAAGCTGTTCCAAGATAATCCAGAGTCACGGCTACTGTTTCTCTGTAAAATAAGCAAGTCTAGATACACACTTCTTCCCACATATGCCAACTGGGAAATAGGAGATAAAAAGACACTCTGGGTACATCTATACTGATAAATGATAGCCCTGAGCACATTCTCTGGCTTTGAAGCTYGCTATCACAGTATGACTAGGTCTGTACTCTTAAACTTTCTTACCCATCAAAACGGAGTGCTGTGAGAAACAAGCATCTATCTGCCCAAGCTTTATCAAATGGCAAGTAAAAGGCATCACTTGTTTGTGCTGCAGTGCACAGATTACTCTCCATGCACTTTTTTAGAGACTCTGATCATCAAGTTAAGAGCAGGGGGTGAAAATCACATCCATTCGTCCCTGGTACAAGAGAGTAAGAACCCAGTGGTTACCTCAGGGAAGTTTCTTCATATTGTTTTCTTTTGTTTTTCTTTTTCTTTTTTTTCTTTTTTTTCTTTTTTTTTTTTTTTTTTGCCCATATCCTCAGTATGTTTCCTGTTCAGACAGCTTGTAACACTAGCTCTAAGAAGTGTAGACCAATCCTTTCATCTTCATCCTTGCTCATCTTCAGCTCCTTAGATTTAGTTCATACCAAGCATCAACACCTGAATAAATATGCCTATCTTATAGTCACAAACTTCTGAAACTCAAAAAGCGCTCTCAATCAAACTGCCTAAAACTGTCAGCAATCCACTGACAACTTTTAATGCAGCTACATATTGTATGAGTATGAGTGGTCCTACTGTCAGACCAAAGGTCTAACTGAGCCAAGATCCTGGATCCATCAACAGCAGATGCCTAGGGAAGAACTAGACGAAAGAACTGCAACAAGGAGTTCCACAGCTTAATACATTGCTGCATAAAGAAAAACACTTTTGGTTCATTTTGAACCAGCTGCCCTCTAGGTTCATAGACACCTATATCTTGTTGGAAAGAAGCAAACAACAATCATTCTCTGYTTCTTTTCTCAAAACTAAAGAGTCCTACCAGTCATTCTTTGTGCAAAGGCTCTTCTATACTTTTGATGTTTCTTATTTACTTTCACTGAACTTTTTTGCAGCTTTACACYATCCTTTTTGAAACTGGAGGACATGAACTCTGTAGAGATTTAYGCAGTCTTTTGTTCTCTATTTCTTTTCTAATAATTCCTAACATTCAATTTACATTTTTATTGCCAGTGAGCATGAAACTGATGTTTTCGTAAGAACTATTCATTATAATTCCAAGATCTCATTCCTACATGGTAACATTCAATTCAGGGCCTATCGTTCTACATGTGGAGTTAAGATTGCTTGTTTCTAGGGGCATAACTTGTATTTATTTACATTGAACTGGTGATACTGAAATTTGCAACATATTTAAAGAATAAAGACCAGCAATAAAATAATTAAAAATATCAAAAAATCAAAAATCAGAATTCCTCTATTTTATTAAGAAATATTCATTTGATTTTATTTCACTGAAGAATTTCCCACCAATGACACCAGAACAATGTAGAATCAAGAGACCTCTATGCATCATTTGATACCAGTTTCTTTCGAGCAATATCACTACCTCTCATAATACAATCATAAGTCATCACGCTATCTTAGAGTCCTAATTCCTAGAGACAAGGGAGTAGAGGAAAATCCCACTTTCCATTAACAAAAATCAAGTACATTTCAAGTATTCATAGGTACAAAAGATAAAGTTTTAAAATGTGATACAATTGCATGGTCAAGAAAAACGGATAGAAGGAATTTAACATATTATTTTTGCATCCATTTTAAGCCTATCTGATGATTTTTGAAGCATCACTTTTAACAGGGTAACTGAATTATGAAAGCAAATGCAAGATTCTTACTTATATTTACATTCAGTCAGATTTATATAGCATGACAATGTGTGATATATTATAGGAATAACAGCCTTGAATTCATTGGGAATTGTTTCATTTTTTATGACTCTGGTTGTGAAACCAGCAGTGCTGTCAAATGAATCATATTATCAAGATCATACTAGTTCTTGAAAACATCTTGGTGAGGAAAGACTTATCAAGTCCAGGACAGCACCAAATAGACCACAAAGATTTAATAACAAGTAGTGTGGTTGTTCCTCTGATGTTGGGATTTCTGTGTAAGACCTGATTGTGATATTATCGCATTACCCAAATAAGCGTTCTGCCCCACAGGCTGTTGACTGTTTTAGAAAGCATTACTTACAATCTCTCTTCACAGAGCTCTTCCACCATCAAACACAGACAGCCTGATCAGAAGCACTCTAGAAAACCAAAGCACAAAAAAGACAAGTAWTAGAGGAAAAACACCATTTATGTAAAAAGTGTATACTATATATACAAATAGAAATTATACTTGGCTATTGCAACTCCTTTGTTCTCTTCTTTTTAATATAGTCAGATGTATGAGCACATATATATAGTTTGGGAATGTAAATACTGTGATTTATAGATGCAGTTAGAAATTATTGACTATGCAAAAACATACCTACTTTTAACAGTTTTGAGAGGAAGTTCTTCTGTCATTTAAGTACACATAACTGGCTGGAAAAAAATGTGTGGGTGTTTTAGAAAACTCTTAATTTTCTAGTTCCAATTCCTTGGAAGTATCAATTTTCTTAAATAGCATTCCAAAAAATAAATAAGTTAAAATGAGCTTGAGAATAAATATCTCCTCTTCTACCTTGCCAGAAACTGTAACTATTATAAGCTATATATGCACAAATACTTAGACTCATCCACAAAATCTGTTATTTTCATATTTGCCTTGGTACTATATGATCTACTTTTAAATCATGACAAAGGGAAGTTTTTCTAAGTGATCATTACACTACATGTCATACAATAAATGTAAATCATCTCATTTACATCCAGCATTCTTGTACTACATCACAAATGTTGAATAAGATTTTATCCAGTACAAAGACAGGAATATGTATTTTGGGTCTTTTATTTCAAGATGATCTAATAAAAGGCAGATTATCTCTTACAACACTGTATTCCTCATACTCACTTTATACAAGCAAGTCCTCTTTAATCTCTCTGTCAGTTTAATTATGAAGTGTGAAATTGTCCCATTTTCAGGACATGTTATAAGCCTTGCTCTGATATCTTCATGATTTGCACTTTTAACGGTGCATCACTGGAGAAGGTAGACATGAAGACCAGTAAACATAGGCAAAGTGTTCATTGCTTTGCTCTTTGACCCAGTGGTGGGTAATCACTGAGCTTTAGAGCCRGACAAATTAGCTAAGGCAAATACCACCCATCTTTCTTATGCCATGGGATCTGCCTGCTAGACAACCTGTCATCTGAAAGAAAAGCATCGTGAGATGCATGGCTTGCTGCACTCGCGTAAGGAACAAGGACTACACTGCTGTCCCTTTTTGTTGGGCTACAATCTTGTTTTGGTGAGACTCTTTGTGGGAGAAAAATATACTAAACTGCTCCACCCCAAGAATCCTGTCCTGTTTCTTCTATGCTGTTTAAACACTAACATGTGAAGATGATCTCTGCAACTACCTTATTTGCCAGAAATATCTTTAGCAAGTCAACCTGAAACTAGGTGTTGCGATATTTTCATTAACTGTTGCATTGTTGGGTGKTTTTTTTTAGATAAGCTTAATGGCTAAACGTGAGAAATTTCTTGATTTTAATTTGCCGCAGCTACCTCACTTGTACTTATGTCACTTCTGTTTTACYCTGCTACCCACTGCTTCTGTGGTCAGCTAATAAAGCAGTATCAACATTCAGGCAAAATATAACATGCATCATTTACAAAACTGTTTTCTGACTAGTCTGTACCTCCTGTTCTGTTTAAATACTACTTTAGCCTTCCCCTAAATTACAATACCATTACTAATATACATAAAGTCATACAAAGTTCTTAGCCATTTCCTGTTGCAATTAGAACAKGTTGTTTTGAGATTTCCAGTCTTGGTAAAATGATAATTTTCATGAAATGAAATGATCCTGTGTATTTTAGTTTTTGTCCTTTCTGACCCTTCCAAAAGCCACCGAGCACACTAAGTATTAGAAACTGAGAAAACAGGAGAAGCTTGGATGTGTAAAACCTCAAATACTTGTTTCACATTGGCTTTTGGCAGAAGCTTCAGTTGTTTCGTATTTTGCCTGAATCACTTCAGTATGTAAGCATTACAGATGGCCAACGGCCAAAATAAAGCCCAAATTTTATCTGTAAGTCTCAGCTTTATACTGAAGATGCAAAACCATCACTAGTAGGAAAGTTGGAATTATAATGTCTCAGATAGAGATGGAACATCCTACAACTCTGAAGATGTAAAAAGGAGCTTGGCTATTATGTCCTTAATATGTGGCAGTAAACATGAACAGCACTGCCAGCTGGTGAGAAATGTGGAATTAGGGTTGCCAAGATACTAACAGTGTATATTCCATACATTTCAGGAATCCTAAGGATGGTCACAGAGCGCTCTGTATGTCTAGTGGCACAAAGAAAAGGTCTTGCTGAAAGTAGATAACAAACTTGTACATAAAAAAAGTATGCTGATTTCTACGTTTTGGAAAGAGTAGAAATCTGGAGCCAGGCAGCTTTTTGTCCAAAGTGATACAGGCACTAGTCTGTTTAAAAAGGAAGCTAGAATATTCTTCCTTCAAAAAAATACTAAATTTACTTGTAGAGATAAAATTTGTGTTGCTGTGAAATGAAGGTTTATTGGATTATTTGTTAGCTTGGAATGACTTGGCATATGGCTGTTGGAGTTTTCATGAGTAAATTCCTTATGTGGCTGTCGGAAGGTTTTATGCAGGATAGGAAACAACTTGTAAATTATTTTGACTGACATTTCAGATTTCTGAGTGCTTCTTTTATTCTTCTGAATAATAAAGTATGGAATAGGCAGAAAAGTATATTTTTCTATTAGATGTGCAAGTGTACAGTTTAGGATGACATAAAATTACCTTTGCCTTTTCAGATGAAGTAAATCAATTAATCATTTACTTCCCTTGAGACACTGTTATAGAGTTGAASAGCACAGAAATATTAAATGCGTTAGGTAATAATTACAAACTAAAAATGATGTAGAATATGCATCCAGACATGAATTTCTATTTTAAAACTTATCTTGATGCAGGTCATGCCTATGTGATGCCAAAATAGAATTTTAAAAAATACATATACAATAAATAGAGCACTTAAATTTCATCTGTTTGGATTTATACACAACATAGGTGCAACAATCTGATGCTCTAGGCCCTTTCTCCATAAAAAAACCCTCTTAGAGAAGATACCCACAGTTCCTTGTTTCCATATCACATGATAAAATTTGTACTAACAAAATAAAAATACACCATTTTCAGATTGAGTACACACTACAGTCTATGACAATAAACAACAACCAATGTTTTTCCTGGCTATTAACTAACCCAAACTACTTCAGGCTTGGTGAAGGAAATGAAGGCTCCCAAACCATGGGGCTTCTACTTAAAAAGATTAAAAGTCTTGTGCTTGAACAGACTTTACACAGGGAGGGGAAAACAGCTTCTCCAGTAAACTACTAATAATCCAGGGCTATACAGGTCAGAACCGATGGGTAGTCAATGCCAATACATAGAAAGAGCTTCTACTAAATGGCAGCTGGGTATGGAGTAGCATCCTGACCAGCAGGGAAGTCAACAACAATCTGACCATGTGCTCAGTGACGCCTGGAGCTTACCCCAGTTGTTTAACAGTATCAGGAGTGAGGAGGGAGGGAAGGATGCATCAGTACAAGAAAATCACTGTAACTTGTGCTTCTTTCCCAGATGTTGATCCCATTTGTACATGGATAAGAGGATAGAAAAGCTGGAATCTCAGAGAGCTCTATATGTATAGAAGAAAGAAGAAAAATTCTCTAAAACTCATCCGAAAATAAGTTAGCAAGAACAAAATAGCCCAGTAAAAGCAGCTTAACAACAAGTTGTTTTCAAAGCCTTGGTTTAGCGTTTAGGATTTATGTGCTATTAAAATGGAATGCATTCTATTTTGTCCAGTTAACTCCATTGCTACATGAGATTAAGCATAAACARGCAAATAAAAATGTTTGGTGGTGCCAGTGGGAAGAGTTTTGAAGGGCTGAACACCCAGAGTGCAGCTCTCTCCACCAAGGCAAGCCCCTGTGCCTGGCCAGCTCAGTTCATACCGCAGGAGCCCTCTTCCTTTCTTCAGGGGTCCTGAGCTCGTGCACAGCGATGCCCAGGAGCAATGCTAGCTTTCTCCAGTTGGGCCCCAGACGCTCTGCCCATCCAACAGACGATGATCTGACCTCAGTTATTCCTGCCTTTGCCAGCTGTCATCTTAACTACAGCTATGTGATAGCCCTGGCCAAGAGGCCTGTAGCACTCTGGGGACCCAGCTCAYGGTGAAAACTGCAGCTGATGTCCTCAGAAAGGGAAGCTGTCACAAGCACRACCAGCTGGTTTTAGGATTTCTGCACTAGCTTCCTACCCAGTGATGAATGTTCTAAGTCTTGCTCTGTAATGCATTTCATGGCCTGCGACTAAGATCAATACACTTCCAGAGTAAAGAGCACGGTCAATAAGTACACAATAAATTTTACCACAAAAAAAAAATCAAAAGTCACTGTGAGCAAAAGAGTTTTAGGGCTTTCCTGAGGACTAGTCCTGAAGACCTATAAAAAATCTGAAAAGTCCTTCACTCCCTTTTATCCCAAATGCAAAGCATGTTTCATTTACATGTGTATTTGTATATCACAAATACATATGTTATTGGAAAATGCTCATAAAAGAAACCTCATGATATTATAACATGCACATTTCTTCTTCTGTAGAGTGGATGGAAGAAAAAAATATGACAGATGAGCAGTCATGCTTTGCATATCATCCTACAATAAGGTTTTCAGATACTATGTTCGTAAATGTATTTAGAATAGCAAGCATTTGCTTGATTCTATTATTCTACAGTTTCTATGGCAGATTTCTTGTCACCTTAAATATTATTCATTTTGTTCTAGGAATAAAAATTAGTTTTACTCATGCTCTAAGTAATTCAGATATATGACATGCAGCATCTAAAACAGAAGTTTAGTATTAGCAAGCTTAGAAGTAGATTTTATGACCATTAAATATATACGTTGCCAAAGATTAGATTTACTGTTCTGCTCATTTTGTGTTAGTCATTTATAACATTTGGGCTCTAAGCAACATAGGCTTATTCATGRCTCTTTCATCCTTTCTAAAAAGGATTCCAGACTTCTAGATATGCAAATTCAATATATAGCCAACACAAAGTGTTCCAGGATATAGGCACTTGCACCTATATAATTTTTGAAGGATAACATCGAAAGGGTCTTTCACAGAAAACATTGCCACCTAGATCCATTAATTTATTAATTATATGGTAGAGTAGGAATTGTGAATGGGCTTGATTTTTGTTACAGACTGATTTTTCTCCCCTGATGCACTTGTTATCCAAAAAGTAAGTTGGACTAAAAATAGGACATTTCCCTTGATCGTCACTGAGAGGTCTGTCAGAATTTAACTGGCTTATATTTTACTTTTCAGAAAGTGGGCAGTTGGGCCCATCACCATCCAATAACTAAGAATCTACACAGAAAAAAAAAGTAAAATAGTATGGAATAATTTGTAGGGTTGCTTCATTCATACTAGTTACAAAAGTGATGCAGGTGCTCTGGAATAAAAACATTTATTTACTCTAAAGAATGACTGACTTATGCAAAGAAATGTTTTATAAATAAGAATTAAGATAAAGAACAATTCAGTAAATTTTTAGACAACATACTAGAAAACTGACGTAATGGGAGCCAGAATTCCCACAAAGCCTTTTACCTCTAGGTTGTCTGTCCTAATCCAATTCAGGTAAACCAGCAGTAAGTTACTAATGATAGGTTACACAGACATCCAGGGGAAGTTAATCTGAAGGTCAATCTTATTCAAAAAGAGTATTGACATTTTTGTTCATGGTTTTAAGAAGAGATCAAAGAGTGATGAGCACAGGGAAGGAAGTATTCTTGCTCCCACTTTTCCCTAAATGCTACTCCCTTCAAAGACTTAAGTATAAGGAAAATTCCTCTGCTATCATAAGTCAGTTTTATAGATAATACCTCAATGTTTAAAGCAGTTTTTTATTCTCCTCTCCCCTCTCCTCCTCTCACTACTTTTACAGTAAGGAAAAAAACAACAGCCCTCAAAACTGAGGAGGAAAATCTGCTAATAACCTAAAGAATTGAGGATAAAATTCTGACCTCAAGAATTTTTGAATTCAAATATCAACTGTGAAAACAGAATTTCATCCAGTGCTTGCAGTATAATATTTAAAGAAATTCAGATAAGCTGCAATTAAGACATCTGTTTATTGCTGACAGGGTGTGGCAATATGTAAGGAACTCCTGGTATACTGAAAAGGTGTTTCTTAACTTCCTTCTCACTATATTCAATGGTTTCTGTTTCACAATGAAAAAGTGTGAAAAAATGCTGACAATATTTGCAGTCAGCTTTGTCTTGCAAATAATACTGATCTTCTGTATTGGTTAAAATTAAACTAATACAAACTTTTATATGACCATATATTTTCACTCAATTCTGGAAGAGCCAGATCCTAGTTTTCTTTCACACATTACTCCAGAGGCATTACCAATGATGTGTAGTTAAATCTTGGTTCCTTGGAGTTTTTACAATATTTTCAGGCATTACCATTGCTGGTAATGTCCTCGCCACAAGTGTATTTGTCATTGAGAGATGAGATATCAATTTACCATTAGTATAATAATTCTTTTATCTCCGTTAATGCAACTTATGAAAAGAAGAGCAAGGTTTTGTTTAGAATCAAACTCAAATACAGCAGTTTCTTTCATAGCGCTGTGTTTTGGATCTCTGAAGTGGCTTTCTTGCGTGTTAATAAATATGGGAAAGTTTGAGAGAAATAAAAAAGAACAGAAATAGAAGGATTTATCATAAAGATAAAATTGTCCAAAGTCCAAAAAACATGCACTTTTGAAACAGGCACACATACAGAATTCTAGGGAAAAATGAGAAACACTGCTCATCTGAAAGCATTTCAGCCAGACGTTGGAGATTCTAAACACCTCTGAAAATATCCAGTCATCAGTATACAAACAAGTCAAATGAGGTTACTAAAGGTCTCATTTTACTGGCATATAGGACAGACTCATTTCTTTTATACAGGTTTTCAGTTCCCAGTCACCTATTTAAAACTGACCTAATTAAATTGTTTCCTCATTTGGAGATCAGTTACACGGTCAACTTGCTGCTATTTAATGTCTGCTGAGTTTCATCTGAGCACAGTAACAGACTGTGTGTGCACATTCTTAGACTACAAGCAAACATGAGATAAAATTAATTCATTTAAACCTCTGTGAAATGGAGTTGTTTGATCTAATAAATTTTGCCTTGTATTTGTGATGGGCTTCTGGAATGCACATGGATTCTTTACTACTGACATGTGGTAACCCATTAAGCCACTGTAACTCAATTTTATGTCTGACTACATAGACAGAATTGAACTGATACAGTTTGAACAAAGTTTCACATTGTCAAGAGGCTACAGTCCTCCTAAGGCAACAGACACACTTCTAAAAGGGAGAACGTATTTAGCATTTCTCTGCTCGAAGGCTTTATGTACACATAAATGTTATACTGCGCATTTTAACTATGCGGAGATACTTAAGATGGTACATCTGGTCTTGTGTACTGCAGCTGTGCTGATATTAGCATAGCTATATTGGCATAGTTACTTCTATATGGGAAAGGGAATACAATGTCATTGTTAAGCATCTTTAGCCCTGTGCATTTATATCCACATTTATATGAGTGGTTGTCAAAACAGTTAGACCAGCACAAAAAAGGCAGAAACAAAAAAAAACTCTGTTTGTTGATTAAGCAAAATCATTTTAGAACAATCAGTGATACTTTTCTGGTGATATGTAATCTTGCTTTCCTAGCCAAAGCCTGATATCTTTGTATGTAAGGAAAGTGGAAATGCGAAGTTGCCTCATTAGCAGATAGCAGGCAGAATCATTCTGTTATGAATGCAGGAAAAACATGAGGAAGGTAATAGAGAAGAGACAGCTAATAGAAGGGCTTTGTCTAAACTCCAAAATGCACAAATGAGTCATTTCCATAGAGTGGATCATTATGATATGAACTAGCTCTACAAGAAAGTGCTGCCCTAGCGTGGGAAACAAGAAATGTCTCTTGCTTGCTTGCTGAAACTCTGCTTCACACTGCTCTGATTCACACTGCTTCTCTTTACCTCCAGAATAACATTTACAGTTTGTGTTGTTTGAAGACATGTGTACATATCTGAAGACAACTGGCATGCCACGTAGGATTTTTAAGGTAGGATGATAGTCTATTGCATGCCACTGTCTCTAGTGCCAAGGCTAATTGCTTTTGAAATACACAAATGAAAGAGTCATCTAAGCTATGAATGTTTTTCCCATTACCATAATGTAGAAGCCATTAGGATAATGACGACCACCCCAAAAGAGCAATGACAGATTTCTGTGTCATCATACTTCAACCCTCTGTGGACTGTATGTCATTTTGTGCTCGGAACTGCAGCAGGTTCAGGTTTCCCAACTGCTACAGTGCCACACTGGTGATATTTTGTCGACTGGCAACTCTGGGCAAGCATTGTGCTTGAAGGACCGGCCCTTTTCCTGCTGCCCATCTCCTCTTCTCTCCAAGGAGCAAAAAAAAAAAACTTCAGGAGGAAGCAAAGCTGCAAAAAAAAATAAAAAGAACAGTTGGTGCTTTGGGGAGAAAAGAAGAATGAGTCAGGTTTCAGTCTCGAATGAAGAGAAAGGGTTAGGGTAGTCACCAAAGAGCCTGTAGACTACATCAGTACAGAAGCCTTGCTGCATCCAACATCCCTCTGAAAGAGTACGCTCTCCTTTCCCCTTCCCAGGAGATCCATTAGTGTCTGATGTTGCATTTTAAGTGAGGGAAGACCAGGAGAAATGAATAGGGATTACCAAGGGATCTGAAGATATTCTGTCAGCAGGACAGTGCAAAAGACAGCAGAAACAGAAGCAGAGTCCTGATAAGAAAGGGTCAGACTAGATTCACTGTATGCATTTTAGATGGAGCACTATGAAGTTTAGATTGGGGGTTGCATAAACGGGAACACCTCCCTGTGCATTTATTTACAAGAATTTCCTCTGAAATTCTTCGTATCTTCAAAGAAACCAGGAAAAAAGCTTCCAAAAGCAGTTAAAACCTGTAGCAAATGAAAACATGGCTTTAGTCAATTCAGACTCAGGAACTGTCCTTTTATAGTTTAAATGGCAATAGGACACAACTTTCAGCAAAACACAGGAGTTGGATTTGCCTGTATTAGCTGTATTAGCTGCTTAAAAACATCTTGATAACTTATGTGAAACTATGGAAAAAGGAGAGTGGGGGGAGCAGGTTTTTCACCCAATCTAGGTGAATCATCTAAGTGAATAATTTAGTCTCTGGGATATCTAAATCATGGCCTATTTATTTTAAATTGCAATAAAGAGCTAATTAGTGCTAATTATAGTAGCAGGGATGGGGACGTGACCATTCACACACAAAGAACTTGGCAGAGACCAAACTCCACTTACACGTAGGTCAGCAAAAAGAAAAGAGAGTGCTACACTTTGTCACATCTCATTTGGGTTGCCTTCAAAACGCTGAGCTAGAGGCAAAAGATACCACAGTTCATTTCCAATTCCCTGTCTAATCCTCTCACCCTTAATTTATTTTAAAAGTTTAATCAGACTTTCATAAAGCTCAGATATAAATTTTTAAATAAAAAAAGCTAAGCACCTGCAGGTAAGTTTTTTAAGAACTCATGGCTAGTCCAAGTTTCATTACGAACAGGGAGTTTAGTAGTTCACTTTTCTGCAAATGTTACAGTGATAAAACGTAACTTTCATTCCCTTGCTGTTGCTTCAGGGATGTCTCATTTACAGAAAATAAATAGAAGGCTTCTATCACAAAGAAAGCATACTACATTCAGGGTTGATGAAAATCCACATATTAGTCTCTGGAGTTTCTGACAGCATAGTAATACTTGTCTTTTCTGCAGAAATTGTGACTAACTGCTAGAACTTCTTTACAAACAATTAAAGTACTTGTAGATATTTTAGTATATAAATTATGCAGCATTTCCATTATTTGATTGAGTTGGGGTTTCCAATTTATAGTTGGTTCATGAAATTGGAGTTATTAGCAGTTCTTTAAAGAAGTTAGCAAGCTTGTGACTATGAATTGCTATAATGTTCTTGGATTTCCAGAAGTCACAGTATTTTGACAAGATCTCTCTCTAAAAGCTCTTAGAGAAACTAAGTTATCATAAGGATGAAAATTCTTTTGTAGATTAATGACTTGCTGAAGCATAGTAATACATTGTTTTCACAATGGGAGAGAAGTGATCAAAAATCCGTATTTGAACTTATTCTCTTCAGCATATTCGTAAATGATCTGGAAAACGGAACTAATAACAYGACAACAAAATTTGCTGATGACACAATTTACATGTAATGGTCATTACTGCAAAAAGTGTTGGTATACTGAACATAGAGCAACAAACAAGCAGACATCATTTGATGTCAATAAATGCAAAGTAATATACAGAAAAAAATCATTATAATTGCACATACATAGTGATAAATTCTAAAAAAAATAGCTATAATCACTCAAGGAAAAATCTTGGAGTCCTTGTTGAGACCATTCTGAAAACACCAGTCCAGTGCTCACTACACTAGCAAAAAAAAAATTTCAAAAAAAAAATGTTTAAAACCATTACACAAGGAAGAAAAAGCAAAAGGCAAAATCTTGCATCACTGTATAAAACCCAGAATGCATCCACACCTGAAATACTGCATGTAGTTCTGATTGATCCATGTCCAATTTTTATTAGAAGTAGTAAAGGTCTGTGCTGGACATCAAAGATGAATGGCAGTGAGTGTAATAATATTTTTGTATGAGGATGGATTAAAGTACTTTTTCATCTTGGAAAAGAGATAGCTAAGAGAAAATATGATAACTATATAAAATTGAGAATAGCACAGAGATAGCAAATAAGGAACAATTGTTCACTATTTCTAATATCAGGAGAACTAGTAGGCACCAAATAATGAGGYTTAAATCGAAAGTCATAGCTACATGATACAACTTATTGCTATAAGAATGTTGTAGCTACCGAAAGTATAAGTGGGTTTAATAAATAATTAGAAGAATCCATAGAAGAAAGGTTCAGCAAGGGCTATTAAATGTATAATGCACTTATATTAGTAGTTCAAGTAATATGCCTTGAAACAGCTGAAACTGGAGAAAGTATCATTCTTATTCCTAAGAAACAATTAAGAGACAGTATGCTGCTCCACATAGACTTGGTCTGATTTAGTGTGGCCATTCTTATGCTATTATCCAGACTCAAAAGCAAGATATCTCATGATGCAATTATATCTGCCTTCAAGAAACAACTTAGATTTGACTTCTATTTTCAGCACCAGGCAGGAAAACCCTATTTTTTTTCTTCACAATAAATATGGGCTGACCATTGCTGGGAAAATTAACTCCTTCAWCCAGTAACCACACTCTGTATTAACACATCAGTCCTTTCTGATTTCAGAACAAGCTCCAATCCCTGCTTACTCTTCTTCATCTGATAGTGCCTCCAATCACTCTCTCTTCTGGTTCTTCATTATGTTCATTGTATCAGACTTTACTGATGCTTGTCCTCAGACCAAGCTTTTGTTGTCTGTTAGACCTCTGGCAGTATTTTAAACATATCTGTAGTCACCTTGTGTTGTATTTAAAAGTAAGGCATACAATTCTTTTACATTCTATAGTAACATTTTATTCTCAGAAGTGACTTTCATTCAGAGTTGAACCTCCCAAAAGTTTTCTATATCAACAGTACAAATCTTTCCCAAGAATGYCATATACACACTGACATACTTTCAAAGTCATATTCATCACATTATTTGTATGAACAGTTTATTGATTTAATATTTATAAATTATTTTATAGTTATAAAAATAATGTTTTAATTACAAAACCAGCAGTTAGAAGGGTATATGGAGCTGCAATTTAGAAATGAAAGAAGTAGAATCACTGTGGAGTGCACATGATCATGCCTTCATGCTAATGAGAAAGGAAGGTGTGCAAAGTCAGCTTAGCCTGCTTACCTCCCCAAAGTAAACTTATGTGCAAATTAAACTGGAGGAAAAAAAAGTTAGAGATAATGACTGTGCTTTTTAGCAGAGCTTATATGCTTCACTTCCACCACATTTTAATGAAATTTAGATGCCTAATTCTTCWGGGTTCTTTTAAAAATCCCAGTCTGTATCACCAGATGCATAAATTATGACTGAATGCTTCCCTTTAATGTTTCCTAGTCACACTGTAGATGAACCACATTCTGTATAAATTATAAAATGCATTTGCAACAGCTGAGTGAAGTGTAGAAAGGCCTGGATTATCCAAAAATACAGGGGATGATTTGTAAATATTGTGGTTCCTGACTGGCCTTTAGAATGCAGATGTCAAGTGAACAAAAATCAGAAGGCTGATTCTCAAAATAAACCAAAGCCCCATTTTCAGAAACTTTGGGGCCTTTAAAATACTGGCTTTATAGTCAGTATAGAAACAATAATACAGGAAATACGTATTTTATTTCTTCATCTTTTAGTTTCAGTTTCTGTGAATCAAAAACTACTCTGCAAAACTTGTGTAGAGATGTACATCACAAGGCAGAAGCATTGCAAGCTCTAAAGGATGAGGAATGTTTAGCAGGAAACCTTCTACTGTGTCAGTCCATCTGGGATGCTGAATCTCCCTCCAAGAACACTAACTCTCTAAAGAGCGCACGGCTTTAATTCAGGTTGACCTGGTTCAATTTATTCACTCCCAATAAACAACCTCAAAACCAGAGGTTCTCTGACACTTTAGGAATAAATGCTCCTTTTAACCTTTGTATATCCTGTAGATTTTGGGTAAGGGAGGGTGATTTTTAAAGCTGAGACTGTTATTATAAGATCAAATACAGCAAGTTAGAAGGAAYGTTATACAGAACACAAGTCTGATGTGTTTTATTCATTTGTTTCAGTAGGTTTATTTCTTGAAAGAGTGATTGTGGTTATTTAAATCAAAAAAATGTTAGCACACACTGTTTCTTCATTTTGACAATTAGCAGCAAACTTCTCAAATGTTTGCTGAAAATTTTCCTGGTTAGATTTTTTTTTTTAGCTTGGCTTCCTGAGGAAATGAAGCTTGCGTGCATTATACTGTCTCCCTGTCATATCTGTTCTACTTCAACTATATTGAATAGAGTAGATATCTTTAAAACAGCAAGCTCTTAAAACAGACTTGTGCAACATTTAGCACATCTTGGAGCTCAGCTCCCAAAGCCATTAATTTTTGTTGCTAGCAGAGGGGAAGGGAAGCCCATTACATTCCTCTGGCAGCAGCTGCCGACCATTCTGGACACGCACACTCATAACACGGTGACGGAGGAACGAAGGGGAACTGAAGAATCTCGTAGGCACAGGAAGACCAGAAGGTACCATGGTGGAGGGCACTGACATGTGAGGAAATGAGCATGTTACATGGCACTCTTTGTTAGTTCTGCCATTCAAGGAATGATCTAGGTTTATTATTTTTTTCCCTTCATCTACCTCAAACCATCCAGCTTCTGTATATAAACCACTGTGCAAGCACAAAGGGCTACCGGCAGTTATTGTCACCTTTTAGATGATGAATTTAGTATAAGACAATGATATATGATTAACCATATATATATCATAAGCCAATTTTATATATGACATAAATCAATGACATGTGATAAGCCATATATGATATATGATAAATAAGGTGACTTAGATGACAAGCCAGTATGTATACATACACATACACAAGAACCAATTTCACTTGCACACAACAAAGAGCAATTGCAAATGTGCCCCTCTTGCACTCACAAATGACAGAAGAGCACAWAACGGCTAATGTAAGATGGCGGCTGCCTTTTCCTCACGTGAAGAAAACATGTTCACAYGTACGAAGAAAACGTTGATGTTGATGAAACAGTAGGTCTCTCTTCACTGTTCAGCAGGATGACAATAGGTGCCTGTTAACAGGCGCAGCTTCCCTTAGAGAAGGTAAGATCATAGTGAAGTCAGCAAGAATTTTTGCACCCGTGCAACAAAGACTAGTATAAGAACAAGGCTACGTGCCAGCATGTTCACAAGGCAAAATGCTGACAGGCCAGTTTGCCTTCTAGGAGATGACGATAGGTCATCTGCCTTCCAATAACTCCCTCAAATCCCTCCTTCTGCTTATTRTCATTTTTTTAACAGAATCAAATTAATAAGAAGTAATGCATCCCCCTTCTCCTATATAGTTTAAGAATTATTRTATCAGTAAGTATTATTATTTTTTCTTTGTAGGGGTGTTTTTTTAAATAAAAGGTGGAGAATGCTGCAGAAAGAAATCAGAATTCACAAGCAATTCTGCTGAAAGTGTACAAACTCTTTCTTAGCTGATATACACACAGGCAGTAAATAGACATTTGAGTAGTGGGAATAGCAGCTCTGTAACTCCATCAAGCATCAAGACTGGAATCAGCTTTTTAAGAAAAAAAAAAAGAAATTGAATTCCTCACATACAAGTTGTTGCAGCAAAATTAAGCTTCCAGCATCTTTATAAATCAGTAGAATTTTAAACCAGAACAGGCAATCTGCTCTATTGTATATGACATAACATTTTYCCCGTTTACCACTATATTCCACAATGACTTGGGTTATGCAAAATAAATGAATAAATAAATCTTTGAAATATTAAGTTAATATGAACACCAGAAAAGACTGTGATGTCTCTTCTGTCTGCAGCCCTAGGAATGATGGTGAACTGACTATATGAGATATGCCCAAATCATCATAATTACAATATTATATTTGTTTGGATTTCATAATGAAGAGGAAAGCAAAACGCCCTCAAATTCCTTGTTACCCTGATTCAGGGGAACTTGTCTGATCACCAAGCCAGTTGGAAGATAGTGGCTGCCTAAAGGAGTGGACTCCTCTTCACCTCAGAGAACTGGACCACTCTCTCCAAGGCTGGATGACCAGCTATGTCTGTTTCTAATGCTTCAGAGAAAATGAAATCAAAAAATCCAGAATGCATCTAGGAAATCATTCTCTGGTCTTTTGCAGGCAGCCAGCTGTAGCCCTGGAGCATGAGACTTTATTTTAGTCATTGCCTTAATGCAGAGCTGAAAGTTGGAGGAACATGTTSAGGGCAATGAGGGCTTTCTGTTCACTTCCACAGCCTGTGAAAGAAAGGCGTGTTGAAGAACAAATATACATTCATGGACGTACAGCTTGCACTGCAGAAATGACCTCCGCAGCGATCCACACAGATACGCAACACTCACAGATCTTTTCCCAGAGTCAGATTAAAGTGTATCCAAGTGGATTAAATTCCTAGCAATGGCAAGCTTACCACCTACCTCCCCTGGTAAATTATTCTAATGTGTAACTGCCCTCACTACATCCTCACAGTGATTGAATTTTTCAATCCTTTGATTTCCAACCACTGGATTTCTTATGTCTTTTTCTGCAAGACTGAAATCTTTACTTGATTTGTTGTTCTTTTGCTCCTACCTTTGTAATGCCTTTTTACTGTCTTAAGAACTACTGGTCACTAATAATTCCTTATTTTCTTAATCTTCTCTTAAAAGTTAATTACATTTTATAAATCCAGTGTATTTTCATTGCCAGTTATGTCCCCTTTTCCCTACTYAACATATTGATAACTTGTTTAGTTATCACCTTTGTGCCTTATTTACTAGGCAGCCTTCCTCTCCAAGGTGACTTACTCGTGTGCTCATTAAATTGTACTCTCTAGAATACCCAGCAGGATTTCCTTGAGAATTCTCATTCTTCCATTAAAATTTCCCCTTTTAGCAGTCAGATATGGAAAAAATTGCAAATTGTTTTGAAGAACTGGTCGATTTTATGTTTCACATAACAGTGCTAGTGCCAAAATCTGTTTGCACAAAGTAAAGAGCACTAAGGTTCCTGCGAGGTTTTGGTTCAGTGGCTGATACTGATTTGTGCATCAGAAAGCACTCCAGTATTGATTTATCTCATGCTGGATGCAGAAATTTACATTTTAGAAAGCCTTTATATTTTCCTAAGATTGGATTTTTAGAAAATTCAACATGTTCTTTTTTCTAATGATGTTCAGAAAAGGTCTTCATTTTGGATTTACTGACGACAATGCATCTTTTCCTCATATCTTGYGGGCAGGTCCTAAAAAGCAGCGCTCTCCATCCATTCCAATAGAAGTTGTGCTCCATGTGTCTATAACACATGTCCAGTAGTCACGTTTTGTTTTGCTATTAGTAAAATGAACAGGAAAAGTTTATGCCACTTTTACGCTAAGCTAGAAATTCCAAATTAATGAGCTTCATTTGAAATTTTAAAATGATCTTAAAAAAATACTGTGGACCTATTATTTCTCTTTGACATCCTAATTATATTAAAGTTATCCTTGCTTTTCAGACTTTTATATCTGCAAGTGCAATATAATATAGAGAAGTCAACCTCACAATTTTTATTGCATAAGGAAACTGCCAGTGTTAATGTTTTTTCCATTCTGGCACTTGCATTCTAAAATAAAACAAAAGTAGCAATGAATATTGATCAACTTTTTATTACCCAGTACATCACACATTGTACCAGGGTTGCTTTTGTTAAAATATGGCAGTACTTGAAAATATTTTTAGATATTTCCTGACTTCTCTAAAACAAAACAAAACAAATTTCTTATCTCACCACAAGTTACTATACTGTACATATAAAGCTATATAATATACAAAAAGAACAAAGRAGGCTTGAATATTACTAAGTTCAAAGCAAAAAAAAATTACAGTAGGTACCTATTTTTTAAAATTAAACTAAGGTAGCCCCTACTTACCAGCACTACCAAGATGGAAGCATTCAAGTCATGACTAATCTTTTAACTCCAGGCAAGTTCATTCACATCAAAGGAAAGAAACTGAATACAAAGACGAAGTATGTCATAAAGATCCCATTGGAGCTGGGCAAACACAGCTTTTTCTTGAAAGCTTCAGGGAATTTCTCTAGACTTATGCATTTCCAAACTAAGCAAGGAGAGGGGCATACAAATGACAAATAACCAGAGGTCAAAATAATAACTTAGGAGGTATGACACCTGTAGTCCTAGTCTGAGAAGCATCAAAAGTATATTAAACAAAAGTATTACTGTGGCAACAGGAGAGTTTGAAGGAGCCTTGGAATACGTTATGGCTTGTTACAGCCTGCTCCTGAGGGCACTTTTCTCGGTTGTGAGCAATATGGGTCCAACTCTCTTCAAAAGAAAGAAAGAACTGAACCCAGATCTCCCACACTGTGGGTGAGGGTTAAGTCATTGAGCTTTAGGGTAAAATAAGAAGAGTGCCTCCCTTTTTCTCCCTGAAGTTTGGTCAGCTTCTTTGTTTTACTTTCATTATATGTGGTGAAAAATTAAATAGTATTATCTGGGGTAAAATGAGATGTTATTCTGACCCAAAATGAATATTGCATGATAACAAAGATAAATGTAAAGTCTTGCAACTGGGACAGAATAATCCCAGGCAGCAGTATAGGCTGGGGGCTGACTGGCAGGCGTTTAGCTCTGCTGAAAAGGACCTGGGAGTCCTGGTGAACGGCAAGCTGAATGTGAACCAGCTATGTACTCTGGCAGCAATGARGGCAGACTGTCCTGTGGGCTGCACCAGTAAGTATGTAGCCAGCAGACCGAGAGATGCAATTATTCCATTCTATGTGCACTTATTAAGCCACATCTGAACTACTGAGTCCAGTTTTGGTTTGCCTACTTCAAGAGAGGCATTGAAAAATTGGAGAGGGTCTAGCAAAGGTTCACCAAATGATTTGGGGGWTGGAGAACTGGTCAGATGAAGAAAGTCTGAAGGAACTGGGTTTGTTCAGTGTGAAGGAGAGACAGCTCAGGAAATTATAATTGCTGCCTTCCAACAACTAGAAAGTTTTCTAGAGAAGATGGAAATCTCTTTTCATATGGRCGCACAGTGACAGGACAAGAGGCAGCAGGCATGAGATCCAGGGGAGCTTTATGGGGGWATTTGCTTCAGGGGGAATTTCACCTGCTTATAAGAAAAAAAAATCTTTATCTTGGGAAAAAAATAAACAAAAGAATAAAGTGCCCAGAGATTTGGGGGAACCTTCCTCACTGGAAATTACTTGGCTTGACAGGCCCCTGGATAATCTAATCTAAAGCCCTGCTTTCAATAGAAGTCTGGAGCAGATGATCTCCAGAGGTCCCTTCAAACCTAGACTTTTCAATGATTACATGATTCTCAGGGGTTTTGTTCTGGCTAGAAAACACAAAACAAACACACAAAATTCAGTGCTAAGAGAAATATATCATTTTCAATTAGAATCCCAAATTCAAAAGTAGACTATGTTGTTTTAGTTCTTCTTACTCATTGTGTTATCTCCCAATCACCTTCAATGAGAAATTTAAAACACAGCTATCAACTTTGTCAGTAAACATAAGTAGAAATAACTAATTGATTTTTGACATCTTGTACATTGTACCTGTCATAAGGAGGAATTGGTGATGGAGTCAGGCATTTATTGGTTGCAGTTCTACTTATTTATAAATCAKGTATACTATGTACTGTTTCCTGGAACACAGCAGGAAGCAAACAGTAGGAGACTGTTTCTTTACTCTCAATTTCAAGCACCTCTCTCAGTCTTTTTCCTCAGGATCATGTTACAAATGGTCCTCAGGCTGGTGGACTTCCTTGATTCTTTTTCTGTGCATTTCTGCAGTGCTCCTGACCCTCACATAGATCCACACAATTGCAATAAAACTGATCCTTTTATTTTCAAGACATCAAAAAGTTATGTAGCTCAGTCATTACCATGACTAGCACACATTCTGCTCTGGTGAAAACAGTTGAAGATGAGGAACTATTATTAAAAAWATAGGAAATTTATGTTTTTTGTTTCCTTCTGTTTACACAACAGGCCTAATATTACACTGAACAGCTTCAGATTGATGGGGTGCAACTATAAAACCCATATACATATATGCTTGTAAACCACTAACCTGAGCATTGCATTACAATGATTACGATACTGGCACTGTGCAAAAATCTTTGTATTCTATATTAATTGCAAAATAGATAAGTTACAGAGTTCAAGAGGTAATCAAAACCAGACTCATTTTCCATTTGCATTATTTCAAGAATAAACTCATTGGAATTACTTTTTGGACTAATTCTATTCACCATCTTTGGCCATGATGAAAACAAAAAGTCATTACCAGGAAATTTTATAGGTAAAAATTTGGTGGCAGAAGAAATAAATAAAATGGCACAATCATGCTACACTATAACCCAACCAATTTATAATTCATGCCTGCTTGACAAATGTACATTCTACTAATGACAAATAAAAGTTTATACATATTGGAACAAAAAGTAAGCTATATTTACAAATTTGGAGACTGTATCTTCAACTCTGAAAGAAATCTTGGCAGATAAACTGAACATGGAGGAGGAAAGAAGCACTACGGGACGGAAATATTCAGCTTCATCCAGGGCAAACCCAAATATTCTGTTAAATACAGCAAGATACCAGTGTGGTGTGTCTCTTTAATAAGCTTGTATTGGAAAAACATAATATCCAATGGAAGATCTTATGAGGAATCACTCAGGCCTAGAGCCTCATGGCAAGATATACACAAAATGAAAATTTTGGTAGTAGCAATATAYTTGCCCATATTTGCTCCACACTTCAAAAAGGAAGAGGGAAGAGCATGCTCTTGTTCAGCTCATGCTGTAACCCTCTCATCAGTAATAACATTCCTGCTATGTACAGCTCTGACATCCTTACTTAGGATGTTTGTAAACTTGAAAGAAACTTTAGGAACAACTGATACAGCAATCTTGCCTTATTGTTAGAAACAAAAGAAGCTCAATGAGCTTAACAAAAGAAAGATGAAGTACTTTGATCCCAGTCTTTAAACACATTCACTGAACCCTGTCCAGTGCTAAAGGCTTTCTAATCCAGCAAAGATTAAACCAGGGAAGGCAAAGCCAAATTCAAAACACAGATAAAACTCTTCACCTGAACAGGGAGGGTTGCTATAGATGTGGTGAACTCTTCATTCTCTGAACTCTTTAAAAACAAATCAGGTATCTTTCTAATGAAATTCTCTTAGAAAAAATGGCCTTCAAGCATTTACAAGGGGTCCTTTATGGTCAAAGTTAACACTGAATGGGATTAGGTCACAAAAAAAAAGTTAGGCTTTTCTTGTCTTAAAGTCTATGAGACGATGACATTGAAACATGCTGTGGTTTACTCTAAGCACATTTTGTAAAAGATTGTTTAAGTGTTACTATGCCCTTACTGACATATTGTTATTTTCATGTAAATGGTCTATTGTTGTAACAGCATTTTGACTGCTGTCATAGGACTCAGATATTTAACGAAATATAATTTAACTGGGATATAAGAAATAGAGAAATTCAATAGCTGATTGGCTCTGTATGAGCTGCAGAGAATTTGACAGAGGCTAAAAAATATTCATATAATTCTCCACTGTCAAACTGGCCTGAAACCCCAGTTGTTTTTTATGAGAGCTAAGATTCTATAATGTTCTTCCAATTTTTAACTATCGGGTATATTAGTTTATGAGGCTGAGCAAGAAAAGACTTTGTTTATTACCCTTTCATTAAACTCTTCACAAACTCCAACACTGGAGAGTAAAGCACATGAATATTATCACAAAACATATATATTTATTACTTTCCAATTTCCTCAGCACTTGACAGTCTACTTGATAACTGTTGAATTTTCATTACTTTCACTGATTTGATCAACTCTTTTAGTTCAGCACCTGAGCAAACTGAGAAGTGAAAAGGCAAAATAGAATTCCCAAAGCCTTTCATAAAGAACTTGTCTTCATAACAAAATCCTCCAGCAAAATTATGCTGCTGTAGTTATGACAGTATAACTTCCCATGTGGACACTTGTATTATAAAGACATTCATACAAGATTAAAAAGTGTCCACAAGGCATAATTATACTATTATAGTCTCTACTATATTTCTTCATATAGAAACAATCTTTTAAAGTTGAAAAGAGAGGTTATGTGGGAGAAAAAGAAAAATAAACAACATACATACCTTTGATTTCTGAAAGCAGAAATCTTACGTAGTTTTCTCTTCCTTGGTTGTAACATACTACACAAGCATGTACAAAAAAGATCACCAATATGAAAACAAAGGTTCCTCAAATGATTCATTTTACTGCCCTCCTGTCAAAGCCTATTGAGACAAAATGATATCACAATAACTGAAGGACATCACCAAGGTTTGGGAATTTTTAAAGATCTAGGTCATTTTTTCTTTTAGTATTGTTGGTACAATTGATCTGTGGCATATATGATCATCAATTCAGCAAAGAAGCTTCTGTAAGCAATACTTAAGTACTAGATTGCTTTGTGCCACTGCATAAGAATGGATCTGGGGTCTCAACAGCATAATGAGAGGGGAAATTACATAATTACAGTAGTTTTTGTGTTCTCTATATAAAAGATGAACATATCTGATCTTATCCTAGTTCCTTTGCCTTGTAGCTATWCGTTTAGAAAGTATGACTGCCAGTTCTCAGCATTTGCTTAAACTTATAAAAAGCAAAAAAATATGTCAGTACAAGAGTTAATGATTAAGGCATCCAAAAAATCACTATTCTTTTCAGAAAGACTGCACATAAGGGGTTAGAAAAATAGAGTCTGCAGAAGCAAACTAATTTTAACTCTGCATTTCCCTCAGGTTCTCATTATGAAAGAAAACTAAGGTTGTCTGGATAACTTCAACTGCATTATTTTCTTTCTTAATATACTTCATTTTATTGAAGTTCAACGTTTTCATTACCTTTTCTAGGTTTCAGTGAGTTTTTTTGCATAGCTAATGCATTTCTAAGATGTTTTAATAAAAATATTCTCATATGTGCATTCAGCTTTTTACAGAGTTTCTTGGCAGGATATTTTGTTGGATTTCTTTTAATTTTTCAAAATGTTATACATGAGCACTAAGAATCACACAGATATGGCTTTAGTAATCAAAACATACATGGTAAAACAGTTATACTGCTTTTCAGTGTCTTTGTACCATCGTAATACCACAAATAGTCAAAAGCAATGAAGGTTATCATTAATGTACAGTTGATCGTTAGATCAGAAATTTTCCTTTCATAAGAGGACTAGAGAGTTCTTATTTCTGAGTCCCAGCTAGAGTTAGGCAGATTTAGATGAAGGAAGTAGGCAAACAGTAAAATAGCTGAAAGCCTCCCTATCAGTTACCTTGTTGCCTATTCAGAAATTCAACTTACCAGCTTTAAGGGGACAAAAAAAGAGAGAGAGAGAGAGAGAGAGAGAGAGAGAGAGAGAGAGAAGCTGTGGAACCACCAACCAGCAGCTAAGTGTTGAGAGCATTATTCATCTGCCATATAGCAGACCTGAGTTCAACTCGCTCCTCTGCCACACCACATCCAGGCCAACCTCTTCTACCTTGCAGAGGCACGGCCTGATCTTTGGGCTTGTTATTCTCATCATTAGTGTCATAAWTGTTCAACTGTTTTGTAAAGATACTATAAGTTCTTGATAAGTGAGAATGAGAGCATCCTACCCTCAAGAGACCCAGAGGTTCATGACTGGGCTCTTTGAGGTCACAACAGCCAGCTTCACAGTTTTTGATCTCACCCTGGTTATTGCACATATAATCATAATTATTTGCAATGACAAGGTTAAAGAGTTTTCTTAATTTCAGTCAAGATTTCTTTAATTCTAGCCTGTGCATAAAAGTTTGATTTTAGTTATATGATGAATCTGAAGCACCTTATTGCTAATTTCTAAAATGATTCCAAACAGACTAATTAAAACCACAAATCTCTTACAGAAGCCATTGAAAATAATCTTACTGAAAYAATGGATGCTCTTCTAAAGTTACAGAACATCCATCTTATACTCAAAGATGAAATAACATCAAGAGAATACATTTTGCATGTATACACATCAGACGGKTCGTCCTTGCTTTTCGTACAAGACAAATGCTCAGAAGGGGAACTTGCTCCTCTATCATTTCTCAGTGGTTTAATAAGTAAACTTTGACAAATCTTCATAGCAACTTAAAGTACCAACCTTAACAGTCTGCTAGGGTGCAAACACATACTCCTGTTTAACTTGCTACAATGTCTGTACACTTCAGCAGAGGGGAGATCTAGCCACAAACACATGCTTGCTTCCTCCCATTGCATTTGCTATAGGGGCTACAGCACTCCCTTCAGCATAAATGAACTCCATTGCAAAGTTTCTTTATTCAAGAATTTCCACTCGGAGATCTCCTCTGGTCTTTTAGCTCATCTCTCACATGTGGTCAGAGTATGGTGTGCAACCCTCCAGAACAGATTATCCCAAGACWGGAACCAAAATGTAGTTCTTAGCACAAGTCAGTTACACTAGTTTCTGGAGACAGAAATTTCAGGAAGCCTCCACAGYAGCCAGATATATAAATACACACTGAACACTCATGCAATTAATAAAGATGTCTCATGCATTCTTTACAACAGAACCCAAACTTACCCATAGAGCTGTGACCACCACCTTCATGTTTGGTAAATAGTGGCAGCTGTGTCTGAATTGTACATAGAAAKGAAGACTAGAAAATACTGTATTCTTACTACAGAGGAAGGCATTGCTGGACAAACTGTTCTTCTGCATGTGACAGACAGGAAAAAATCAACAGTAAAATCCTCGTATTCTCTACCATAGGAATCGTTTGTCTTATGCATTGGCAATATAACCAAATTAACCAGTCATATTATCAGGACTACTACAAATGCTATCTGATATGTGAGTACATCAGCAACAACATAGGCTTTAAAATCCTACATCATTTTGAGAACTGAAGAGAGATCTCATCTGAAGCGCCTACTTTTTGAACACTTAGCATTTGTCATGAAACCTATGATAACGTTGGCAACCGTTTCCAGTTAGCACCAGTCCCCTTTGTGCAAACCTCTGCCTAAACAGAGAACTAAGAGATGGTCTCATCCTCACTGAATTTGAAACATAGTTGCTCTACTGGATAATTATTCCAATCCTGGACAAAACATGGTAAGAGCACAGAATTCTGCAGCATATAGAAAATAAGCTCTTCACAATTTTGTAGGCTATACACATGCAGACATTCTATCACTTTTCAGTAACTCAAGCTTACATTATGTCTACAGACTTACAGTAAGATGAGATAGTCACAGTATTTAAAMCTTTAAACAATCTATGCTGCAAATCTGCCAGCCTCCTGTTCCTCAGAATGTTTCATCTCAGTTAAAAATTATCAGTTCCCATGGATAAGAGCAGCGAGGTATATGGCTGCCTGTAATGCATTCCACCAGACAGCCTTTATGAATATTTTAGCTGAACTTTCTTCTGTCCTTGTTGTTCTTGCCAACCACATGCAGAACATTTTAGAGACAACAGCAATTCCCCTGGGTTTTACATGCAGTACTATTCAATTCTCAACAATAAAAAATCCTCTTTCTAAACTGAGTTTCATCTCATATTTTTCTTCAGCCTAAACTACAATTAATACCAAGAACTTGTACTGCACAGCTGAGAAACTAGCAGAAATTGCCACATTCAATTAGTACAGCAGCAGCAGCACACTGGAAATAGGACTTCATTCACTTTAATTCACTAGTTGGTTGCCATAAATACTTTTCTGTAAAACATGGAATTTTTAATACTCCACAGACATTATTTTTCTTTCATGAAGATGTTTGTTTACTTTGGCAGTGATTCTCTTGGGACAAACTCTAATGGGTTCCACTACCAAAAAACCCCCAAACAAAAAAGAAACAGAAACAGCCACTAGGAAGTAAGAAAATATTAGTCTAATATGCTGGTTAACTCCAGGGCAAAAAGCAGGGGAGGGGAAAGAGTAAATCACTGGTTTGCATTCTTGTGACCAGAACCCATATCCTTAAAGTTCAGCAGGCAGCACAACCCTCGTGATGTAAGTGGGACTTTGAATAAAGGACAAAGGGCTGCCCATCTACTGTGAATTTTAAAATTGGGGTCTAGAATTTTACCCTTTAAAAAAAAAACAACTATAATACGGGCACAAGGAGAACAGAACAGAGCAAATTACGTCAATCTATGGCGTTAGGTTTTCTCTGCTTTTAACTTCAGCCTGACACACAATGATCAAACAAAGGTTTCCTTCCCAATTTTATTACATCTGGACCATTAATTTTTCTTTTTATGAAAAAAAAGCACGAGGAAAATACGTAAGCTACTGTGAATCAACAGAATGCCCACTATTGAGAGGAAAAAACTTGCCTACCTCCTTCATGGGAATGTATGGAGATCATTATTTCCAGAGTTTAAAAAATCAAGAACAGAGAGATAGTACATAAAACACACTGATACAAAACTGCAGACCTCTTTTTCCTGTGAAATGTAAAACCACATCATCTTCTTTTCTATATGAATAATCCGCAGCCCTTTTGGGGGGGGGGGGAAGCCATTAACGAAAGCCAACTTTAAGGTTAGGAGGAAGCAGCTCTATCAGAAGTGCAGCTAGTCATATATTTTTGTTTCCAGTTATAACAATGTGCTGTTCCTGGAATGCACATGCAGTCCCTTCTCAAAGCTTAAGCTGAGGAATGAAGCAGATACATGTCATAGACCACAGGACACCGGACTGCACTTCCTTAAAGCAGCCTGATCATAGGTAAGACGGAAATAGATCCCTTTACAGAGCCCTTGGGACGAGCACAGGACAGAGCTACTTACACAGAGAATTCTGAAAAAKGAGCCCAGGAAAAAAACAGAGAAGAGGATGGGGAAATGAAGTAAATTAGTAAAGGGGGGGGGAAGCAGCTGATATTAAAAGCCTGATTTTCTTGGAAAACTTGGAAGAGGGGTCACACGGACTGGTAAATCACGGAAAAATTCTATAAATATTGTGGGCTGTGGAAACAGTTATTTGTTGCATTACAAGAAGGCCATGACTCTCTGTGCTGAACCACTCCACAACACAAAGGTTTTTTGAAGCTAGTGCTAACTAGTTGTAGCCATGTTTACTTTTAATATGTATAAATTTGCCAGAAAAGAAGCATTTAATATTGAGGTAAGAGCAAAGATAATTTTCATGTTAATGTGCTATTTGCAGCCCGTATTTAAGATCTCAGCCGCTGCGATTTTCCAACTAACGAATGGGAGGTAAACAGCAGATTCTGGCAGCAGTCTGAGTTATTTTCTTTTTTATATGTTAGATTCACGATATTCTGGTATTTCAGTACTAATTTGCATAATGAGGAAGCACTGAAGTAGCTCYGCATTCATGAAAGACTCTACATACCATAGTTACGTTTTATCATTTTCATGACTTATATTCCCCAAAATGGTAACAGGTGTTTGATGGTGTCTAATTAGAAAAAGATACAGATTCTGCCCTCAAAAACTTATGCTTTCTAGAGAAACTAAACCCACAGACTGTTCAGAGACAGGCAGCATCTTGGCACAGTCCCTTTCACCTCTTCTAACTGCTAATAGGAGCTTTCTGCTCAAGCAAAAAATACAACAGTGCACCATGTCAGACCAAAATCCTCTCACGCACTACCTTCTCTCTGGCACTGGCAAGTAGCAGGTGTCCTTCTTGTTTTATAAAAGAAGAACTGAAGTTGTACGTGATACTTTCTGGAAGAGGCGATAACTGCTCGGGGGCAACATTCAGAAGCCGCGGCCTTGAGGATCCCTTTCATGTCTTCCATGTTCCAGTCACAGCTGCTTTGGAACCACTGCCGTGCAGTTTATTGCGATTTGTCTGTCCATTTTCTCTTCTACAGCATTGCTGGTTCAGTTTGGCACAAAGAATTTAGCACACAATATGAACTATGATTCTGCAGAACACGGGATGAAGAAAGATGTTCGTTGTCGGTAAGTCTCTGACTGAAACCCCATAGAGTTGTCAGCCCTGGCTCCACCATGGGCCTCTTAGGTGAGGCTGATGCCTGGCACGTCTGTTACAACAGATACACAGAAGCATGTTGATTAATAGTTATGGGAACCGTAACTTAGGTTACATTCAGTTTTACCAAATTACTGACAGCTTGTTTTGCAACATCTGTTTTTTTTTTAATTTACATATTATATGTAGTAATATTACATATAGTTTAGCATTCATTTCTCCTAAATGTTAGTTGTCTAGTCAAAGCTACCCCACGTGGCTCACCAGCAAACATTACAACCCTGCTTTCCCAGCTCACTGAGATTAGGGATTTAGCTAGAATGTTCTCTCCTTCAGACCCATGCCAGGGAATATGCAGTCAAAGTACCTCGCTATTCCATAAATTCAAAAAAGACAAATCTAAGAAGTTCCTGAATTGCAAATGGCCATAAATTTTTTTCAGATGTCTATTTTCAGACACTCTCTTTATTGCTTTCTTACTATCCCAACTCAAAAAAGTTCTCAAACTTCTCCTATGAAGGGAGTATTTAAGGAAAAAGAAATCAGGGAGAAATCAAATGATCACACATCAAAAAAACACACATCATCATCAAAAAAATAAAGGGAGGGGGTGTGAAAGCCAAAGGGTAAAAAATAGAAAAATTGGGAATGGGGAAGGAAACCAGARCACTGTGGATGGAACCCATTATTTCTTGAAGACACCAGCAAGCCAGTTAAAGAGACTTGATTTGGTAGAGAAGCTAGATATTCTGGCATACACCAAAAGTTAAGGGCTATAGGGGTCTCACATCACAGGCAGGATATACAGCTGCAAAGACTCTTGGTTTGACTTGGTACAACTGGTCTTATTTTTAGAGTCAAGAAGCAATGAGCATTAGAAGCATCAAAGAACTTGTGGATCCTGCAGTAAGATCTAGCCATAAGCTTTTCTTATAATCAACAGGGCAAAAGGTTAAGTTTCTCTCTTTAAAGGTGCCTATTTTAGGGTAGGATGAATCATCCTTTGGTAACACCTGTCTTGTGTTTGTAGAGGAAGATTCAGAGTGCTTATTTTCTACATGGTTAAAATTAGATGAGATTCATCCCATGAATGTTGTTTTAATAAACTTGGAAATTACAGGAGTGTGATTGTGGTAGACAGATAACACAGTAGAGATAAGCCCTCATGGAGGCTCTGAGTAAGTATTATTGTACTTAAGCCAACTTTAGAAATACAGGCAACACAGTAGCTGTTTTGAAGGAAGAATCACTAGAGTATGGACTCAGTTCAAAGGGAAAGGGCAGAGGAGCTGACCATTTACAAAAACAACAACCAAATGAGTTCCTACACACTTTATAGAAACAGGTTGTTGGCTGTAGGAGAGACACACTGAAGCATTACTTCCACTCTCATTAGACACCAGAGAATGCACACTGAGAAGAATCTCTCCAAAGGCCTCAGGTAGAGGACAACTTCTGTTCAGGCTTGCACCTGAGTATCAGATGCATGACAAATTCAAAGGGAAGCCAGATGCTACCAGTTCCACAGCTCACAAAATTGAAGTTTATGAGAAGGACTGCCGCCAGAAAGCAGCTGACTATTCAGGGAGTTCTTGGCTGGCAACATTTACTCAGTATGTGATCATCAGTAGGCCCTTGGTCTGCACTCTATTTTTTAGCACTTTCAAGAAAAATGGCAACAAATTTCTTGAAACAGAATGGTCTCCAATATAATCAATTATTCTCAACTACTATGCCATGACACAGCAAAGACATAGAAGAATAGTTTCAGTGTTTGCTGCAAATCTGTTGTCAAGTTAACCCTAAAAAGTCACATGGATAYGCAAATACACACACCCACACAGGTTTACTCCTAAATATAAAATCACAATCACATCAAAAATGACTGCAGGCACTGAATCAAGGTTTTTTTGTACATTTTTATATGCATATAACAAGCAGATACTGATTTAACAAAAAAGAACTGTTACACTGGGTGAGTCCAAAGGTCCATCAGCCAAATGGAAAGCAGCCATCCACTCTTTGACAGCGGCCACTAATGGATGCCTAGAGAGAAGTACAATAGGTCATGCATATAACGACACCTCCCCAATGCATTCAATAGATGTGCATTAACTCTCACTGAACAACAGCTTTCCTGGAGCAAAAGCAAGCTCAGTTATTCTCTTAAGGAATATCTACATCCACAAGCACATTAAATCTGTAATTGCCAAGCTATTTATTTGTGTGCGTTAAGCCCCGTTGCCAAGAGTTCATCAGGAATAAAAAGTGAAAATCCGAAGTTTAGTGTCATGTCTGTCCAGGAACTATCTCAAAAGGCAACAGTACGTGCCACACCTTCCCCTGAAGATAGTTGGGGGCCTCTCAGGAGGCCAGCATGACCCGGCTGCGTGGTCTGGAGGCAGGGGCGCAGGGAAGAGCCCAGGCAGGCTGAGCCAACGGCTCAGACTCCACGGCGCCAGGGGGCCACGAGTGTCCGCGTCGGGCTAACAGTGCCCGTGGGCCGCCGCCTCAGCCACGCTGCGCGCACGCGGGCCTGCCCCTGCCGCCCAG
>NW_028186206.1:769434-772031 GCF_003343005.1 Rhea americana
CCAGCAGCGCGCGGCTGCGTCAATGCAAATGAGCGGCGCAGGGGCAGCCGGGCGGGGCGCGCGGGCGCCCCACCCCCGCCCGGGCCGCGGCCGAGCGACGTCCTCGCGGGATCCGAGGCAGCGGSCGAAGCCACTGCCCTAGCCGCCCCCGCTCCCTGTCCCCCGAAGGAGAAAGCAGGTCGCGCCGGCTGCCGCAAACAAAACCGTTTTATTTACAGTAATTCCGACTCAGACCAGACAACGTCATCGAACGGCAGTTTGTGTCTTCCCCACAGAAAAAGCAGATCGTCAGGGCGTCAGTTCGAGGCTGCCAGCTCCCCCCTGCCCCCCCCCCCGTAGCGAGTGGTAGCGCTCGCCCCGCTCGTCAGCGATGGGCGCGCGGCCGTTGGGCAGCGCGAGCGCTGACTCGGCGCAGGGGCGGGGCGGGACGCGTGCATTATTCATGAGGGGGCGGTCCCGGCGGCTCCTTACCGAGGTCGGCCGGGCGGGCACGGGGCGGGCATTGTGACGCGGCCGTGACGAACGTTCCGGCGTTCTTAAAGGGGGTTGCAGCCGGCGCCGAGCCGGTATTGGGGGCGGGGAGGCGGCCGCGGGCGAGGGCAGTGCGGAGCCCGGCGTCGGGAAGCGGGGCGCTGGGGGCGCGTGTAGGATGGGCCGCTGACAGCCTGCCTCCCCGCTCGGTGCCCGGCCTGGAAACGCCCTGCCTTCTCCTGGCGTTATTGTGTAGCGAGAGCGGGGGCAGGCGCAGGGGTTGCCATGGGGGAGCTGCCAAGGGGATACATGACCTACGCGCGGGTATCTGTGATGATATAGCGGATTACTGTAGGTGCGATTGCTCGATAGGAAGGCCTGCCCTGCCGGGAGGGAGGGTGGTTAAATGACGATTGGGAAAGAAAAAACGGATGAAAGGGGGGTTATTTATTATCAAAAGGCTTCGGTTTTTTTAACCGGTGTAGCGGAGATTATGTCCAGGCGGAGGGCTTTATTCTAGAAGGTGTTTTTTTTTTTCCCGGTTTTTGCGGAGGGGTTTAGGACGGGCGGGTGCCTGCCCCCCGCGGCAGGCTAATTATCTTTGTCTGCTCCGCGCGGGAGGGTGGGGGCCGCCGCCCGGCCGCGGCCGTGTCAGAGGGGCCCCCCTCTCTTTAATGGGGGATTACAGACGCGAGCGCCTAGAGACGGCGACCGCCAGCCGCAGCCCTGACCCGCCGTTGGGGGTAGGAGGCGCCGGCTACGCCAGGTCCTTCCCCTGCCTGGCAGCGGCCGCCGCCTCTCATTCCTCCTCCTCCTCCTGCCCCTTCTCGCCCGCTGTAACCGGTTCCTCCGGCAGCGGCGGCGTGTCCGGTGCGTCGCCGCCGCCCTCCCTGTTCCTGTCGGCGGCCGCTGCTGCGCATCATCAAAACATGCAGGATGAGCTGCTCCTGGGGGTGACACAGCAGCAGCCAGGCAGCGAGAGGCTGGGCAGCAGCCCCGCATCAGGACACCCTCCTCTCGGCCACCCCTCCTCTGACTTTAAACCCAGTCTCAGCCCCCACCAGGATTTAAACAAGCAGCAACCACAGCAGCAGCAGCAGCCGCCTCCTCAGCTGAGCCAGAAGAGGAAAGAGTTTAAGCAGCAGCAGCAGCAGCTCAGCAGCCCAGCCCAGCTCGGCAGCAGCCACCCCCTGAATAACCACCACCCCCCAGACTATCATCACCACCCCCCGCAGCAGCAGCAACAGCAGCAGTTCAGCCACCCCACTGACAAGTACCAGCAGCAGGAGCACAGGCAGCAGCAGCAGCTCCAGCTCCTCGGCGGTCACCCCGCGGAGCCGCCGCCGACAGGGGACTACGCGCACTACCAGCCCCGCGGCGCCGCCGAGCACCCGGGCGCCGCGGACCGGGGGGGCTCAGAGCGGCTCGCCCCTTCCTGCCCGGGGGCAGCGGCGTCCGCCGACCCCAATGTGGGGGTGGCCGCCGCCGCCGCCGCCTGCGTGAATCCTCCTCCGTCTCCTCCTCATCTGCAGGCGAAAGCCACGCTGCCCCCCATGGAGTCCCCCCCGAACAGCCACTTGCTGGGCAGCCCCGGGAACCTCCTGCCCGGCGGGCTAGGCTCTGGCTTCAGCAGCCTGCAGAGCCCGGAGATCCCCAGCCCCCATCACCAGAGCGGGGGCGGCTCCTCCTCGGCGGCTTCCCCTCCTCCTCCGCCGCTGCCCGGCTTCGGCACCCCCTGGTCGGTGCAGACCTCGTCGCCGCCTCCGCAGCAGACGCAGCAACCTCCGGTCTCCAGCGGCGGCGGCGGGCAGATCAGCGCGATGCCGCCCCCCAGCCCGGAGTCCGAGACCAGCTTTTACCCGGGGATCCCGTCATCGATCAACCCCGCGTTCTTCCAGAGCTTCTCGCCGGTCTCTCCGCACAACCCCTGCGCCGGGCCCTTCAGCAGCCCCTTCTCGGCCGCCGCGCCCCCGCCGCCGATGAATTTACCTCAGCAGCAGCAGCAGCAGCAGCAGAACCGGCGGTCGCCTGTGAGCCCGCAGCTCCAGCACCAACACCAGGCGGCCGCCGCCGCCGCCGCCTTCCTGCAGCAGAGGAACTCCTACAACCACCACCAGGTACAGGGC